>NW_020837973.1:2531976-2626846 GCF_003676395.1 Aethalodelphis obliquidens
CAAGTGGTACTGCAGCCAATCAATAAACAAGCCCGTCTTTCAAGTCCGTGATGTGCAAGCTGCGATTTTATCTGCATAAGGAGTACAAAGAGGGGACCGTGACCACCGGGAAGAAGTGCAGACAGGCTCCAGAGATGGGGTTTGGGGCGAAACACGGAGAAACACCAAAAGGGGGGATGAAGGTTTGGAAGGAAGCTTAAATTGATCACTGTTCTCATACACGGCCAGTTGGACTTCCAATATTCACGATTGGTAAAGAAGCAAAAGAATAATAGTGCAAATCCAGCAGTGTTTGGAGATGACTTCTGTTTTTGTAATGGTCAGAAATCTAAAATAAGTCAAAATGTGAGGACCTAAAAGTGAAAATAAAGAAAGTAAATGTTTCCTCTTTCAAAGTAATGAGGGATTAGGAAAGAGCTTCCAGAAGATGGTGGAGGGAATGTTTGACGTTTAGTGGAAAATGCACCTGTCACCTTAGGTCCACAAACACACTGCACTTGGGACATCCAGACCCATCTTCCTCAACTTGAATGGACGTCAATACTCCCTTCTCTTGGGACTTCCCTGGTGGTTCAGTGGTTAAGACTTTGCCTTCCAATGAAGGCGGTGCGGGTTCGATCCTTGGTCGAGGAGTTAAGAACTCACATGACCTGTGGCCAGAAAACCAAAACATGAAACAGAGGCAATGTTGGAACAAATTCAATAAAGACTTTAAAAATGGTCCACATCAAAAAAATCTTAAAAAAATAATACCCCCTTCTCCTGGCTGTCTTGCCCAGGTCAGCTGGGGGCACACAGAACACCTTTCCCTGCTCCACAGACTCGGAGCCCAGAAGGTCTTGGGTGAGGTGTGAGGGGGAGGGGTGGACTGCCACGTCCAGACAGGGAGCCTGCCTTCCTTGGTGCCCCGCCTAAGACCAGCCTCTGTGTAGTACTTTGGGGGTCAGAGAGCTTTCACCTTAACCATTTACCCTTATCCCCTCAACACTGCTGAGGGATATGGAGCGGGTATCAATCATTTCTAGGTGAGAAGAATGAAGCTTGGGGGGAGGGACAGCTGGCCTTCAGTCACACGGTCAGCTCAGGGCAAAATTAGCTCCAGCACGCAGCCCACGCTCCCACAGGCCTGATTTGTTTTGTTTTGTTTTATCCAATTCAGATGTCAATCCCAATTCATATTTAGATACTAAGTTTGGAAAGACTAGAAGGAAAAATTTAAAAAACACAAGAGGAGTGGAATCATTCATGTTTAAAAAATAAGAAGTTGAGCTTGCATAGAAAGGTGGAGGGTGAACCCTGCTTCTGCCCATGCCAGCCACATGGATGAAGTAAATCCCACCTACCTGGCCATCCTCACCCCTGCAAGGAAGGGACGGGCCCTCCGTTGGGAGCCATGTATTGCAAAAACACCTCGGCTGTGCACAGAATCCAGAGTGTGATTAGCCCAAAAGGTAAATGACGTTTTAAAAGAGGGTCAAGAAAAGATAAATCCTGCCCCTTCAGTCCAAGTGTTCCCTAAATTCATGGTTGGGGAATGAAGAGGGTGAGGACAGAAAAGGTGAACGGGGTGGTACCAACCTGAGAAGCGTGAGAGCGAACAAGAGGAGGGGCTGAGATGAGGGCAGGAAGAAAAAAGACAGGAAAGAGCAAAAGAGAAAAATAATGTGTGTGCACAAGCGTGGAGATTCTTCCTTTTCCAGAGGAGCAGTGGTTTTAAGGTGTAGGTACCGGACAGGTGAGAGAGACGCCGATAACACAATCCATTCCTTACTGGGAAACGTGGGGAAAGCACGTGGCCTGTCAACCAGAAATAGGGGCAGACCTCGATCAGGGGCAGCAGCGAGATTCTCTACCACGAGCTGAGTACAAGTCACCCATTCTCTGCTCTCCCATGATCGCTAATCAATCAGCAAACATTGATCTGTCCTTTCAGCATGAGTGCACTGTTATAAGTTTATCAGGAGCTCAAGAACACAGGAAGCTAGAACCTCGGCCTTCTCAAGCTGGGAAGAAACATGAGCCCTCACTGCACTCCTGCAGGAAACAAGACTGAGTTGAAATAAACGGGATGGAGGCAGGAATCAGCAGGCTTTGATGAACAAAGAAAGGAAGGCACTGCCATCTGGCGCATCCAGAGACATCCAGGATGGGAGGCGGATGCTGACTGAGAGATGGACCCTGGCTGGCCAAACTCTGAGAAGCCTTTGGACTTCGTGCTTCATCTCTTCTTCTGGACGGTGAGAGTCTGCTAGGCTGCTGATGCCCAAACATTCTTCATGGGTGGCTTTACTTTCTCTCACAAGCCTTAAGTTTTAAGGTTCTTGAAATTCTATGTTTAAGTGTTCCCTATATAATTCTACCAGGTAGGTACAGTCACTTATTATAGAAAAGTTGCTTTGGTTTGGGGGTAGAAGTCTGATTTCAGAAATTACCTCTTCTGCTGTAAATTGTATAAACTTGACTCCTGGGACTAGACTAGAGTCCAAACTCTGTTTTTTTCTTCACGTGGGTAAGATTGCAAGGACTCTGACGTGCATAGTTCTGCCTCACATGAGTGGGCCCTGTGCTGCTTCTCGTAGTAAAGGTGCATTGAATCTACTCATTAGGACCATTTTTCCCAAGATGAGGCCAAGATCCAGAGGCCGAGGTCCCCTCCCCTCCTTGCTCCCCACCCCCTCTCCCCTGCATCTCCTTCTTCGGGGTCTTTGATTTCAAAGCCAGCTCTGCTCATCAAAGAAAGAGGAAGGGGGCATGGCCCAGAACAGCTAACTACTCAGGACCCTCTTCCCCCATATGCCCGGATCTCACATGGTCCCCTTTAGTTTCTCCCATATAAAAGAATAATAGAGAAAAAAATGATTAAAGTATATTCTGGATAAAAGAGGTATAGACATGTCTCACTCCATCCGTCCTCACACATTCTGAGTCTTCACTCCCGTAGAGTTTGTATAACGGAAAGGAAAACACCCACCATGGTACAGGATGTAATCGACAGGCACATCATGACTTTGTTTCCACGTTCCCAGTGTGGAGAGTTAGAACATAAATAGCATGAGAACGTCCATTAGAATAATTTACTATTCATCGTGAATTATAAATGACATGATGTACTGTTCCTACATGCCTAATTTAAACTTAGAATTTAGCCCTGTGAATTGGTTATTGAGTGATAAAGGCATGGCCATCTTTCTTGGGGCTGGCGTTGGGCTCTGCCTGGGTTTCACCTCTTGTTTGGTCGTCTGGGCTGTCTGAGGAGCCCTGTGTGCCAGCAGCCCCAAGACGCACGTGCTGTCAGGCCTGCTGGTGGATGGCCGAGGGGAGATCAGGCCATGTTTCCTCCCTGAATCCAAATTAGTCTCGCAGCTGGAGAGGCATCAGTGGCTGATAATGGCCTAACAATCTCCAGCACTAACAGATATGACCTCGGCAGCAGTGACAGGAATGCGAAATGCGGGCTCATCTCCACCCGGAGCTGGGCCGAGCTCGCACGCTGCCACGGGAGCTTGGAGCTGACTCGAAGAAGAAAATGTCCTCAAATGAAAAGAATAAGGCAAATCAATGTGTGGCTAGTCGCATAACACCCTCTTTGTGGCACAATAGCTTATTCTCCTCCAGCACCCAAGAAAAGAAGTTTGCTTATAGGGATGCTTAAAATGACGGTGGACTTTGCCATGTAGGTTGTTCATTAAAGGAGGAATGGTGGGTCTGTTCATCCCTCGACGCAGTTTCAAACCAAATTGTCTTGTCTGTGCACCTCTGATGCCCGAGGAAAGAGGCGTGAGCCATCGGAGCTCGTGGCCAGCGTGGAGCCCTCCTCCACACCCAGCTGAAGACCAGTAGCCTCAGGGGACACCTCCCTTCTGTGTTGTATTTGGAAAATTTTTCTTTACCTGAAGTTCACGTGTCCATGGGTTGCTCAGATACCATGCAGTCAACATGGGCTGGGCATCTACCCAGCGCACTGGGCTGGAGATACAAAGGGACCCGTGAGAAGCTCCATCCCCCAGCCAGAGAAGGACACAGGGATCTGGAGGGTGGTGCCAGGTAGCAGGAATTGGACAGAGGGACCCTCTGCAGGAATGTGGCTGGATGACCTGCAGCCCTGCCCCTGGCTTGGGAAAGTCTTCTGCTCTGGGTTCAGATGAACTTTCCCCTCCTCTAAGGAAATAACAGCACTAGGTCTGCTTCACATTTATGGGACAACAACAGGTATTCCTGTCTTGAACAAATGAAATTGTGCAATATGCCAGTTGCGTGTGGACCATCCAGCCACTGAGATCTGAGCCAGGACTCCAGAAAGTGAAAGCCCTTCCCAGCCCAGCCTGTGCTGTGAGACCCTGTTACCCACACAGGTAGGATTGACCCCATTGACCTTCAGGGTCTTGGACTCCAAAAAAATACAGAGCATGTAATAAAACCTTTAAAAAAGGGGCCTTCTCTTATGGAGAAGTTATATCTAATGCTGAACAATGGTGATGCTTTGGGAAACATAAAACAATCAGAGAAGAAATTAATTGTGCTTTTGCACAATTGCCTATTTTCAAAGGCAACTCTAATGGTTTCTACATGGAGCAATGATATTTACGCATAAAAGATCTACTGATTTTAATTTCATCTTGAAAAACATATGAATGCAAAATATATTTGTGAAATGCAAACGTATTATACCATAAAGAACAGACAATCTAAGTGCATGTGGCCAGCACGAGGCCGGGGAGCAGAAGCGCCGTCAGGATGGACACGGCCTGCCCCAGCTTCTGTCCGAGGGAGATGCAGCCGCGTACAACACATGCACACACACATTTACACACTCTCTCTTACACACTCAGACACACACAGGAGAAGGTAGTCTGCCTGCTCACCAGACTCTTCCTATGACATCCGCAAAATGAAGGGCCCACAAAGGCCAATCACAAAATACTGGGAGGGATTTCGTTTGCTTTTTTGCCTTTTTAAAAAGTTACAATTTCAATCTGAGTTGATTTCAACTGATCCTAGCCATACAGAGACTTCTCTTTCTCCAGCTCCGCATGGGAGGCTGGGGACTGCTCAGCGGGGCCGGTTTCCCTGCCAGGAGCCCATATCAGACCCGGCAGCAGTGCCCGTGTGACGCATGTGTCTACCAGGTACCCTGTGAAGGCCCATGAGGACCATTTGCAACCTTCGTGGTTGCCGAGGCCTGTCCCAATCCTTTAATGACATTTGCCGCTCCTGATGTCTGCAGTGGGGGAACATCACCCCCTTTTCTAAAGTCACAGTGACAATCCTGGCTCACAACCCAGAGGAATACTGGGGTGTTGGTTCCCACAGCTCCTGAAGTGCCCACCACCACACCCCAGAGACACAGACAGACCCACCTCGGGATATCCTCCCCAAGCTTGCCCAGAAGCGGAGGAGTTGGGATGTCTAGTGCTTGGACAGACCAGGAGCCCCCTTTAAGGATTCCAGTTACTAGGAATCCACCCACCTAGCCCAACAACCACCAGTGCCGCCGTCCAGATGAGGGTCAGAAAAGCATTGCGCTCCTGGATCAGGGGCTGGGATATCCGGGAACCAGGCAGTCAGTGCAGGAAGAGTCAGGTCCCCCAGGAGTGTGTGTGTGTGTAGTGTGAAGGCAGACACAGCCATCCTGCTGAGTCCACAGGACACCTCCTAGCGGATGGTGAGGGTCCCCAAAAGTGTGGTCCACTGGGTTGAGAGCCATAGCTCCTGTCTAGGTAAGAGGAGGTGAGGAGTGTTTCTTGCTTCCACCAAAGTCAAAAACAGGAAAGGAGACCCACACAGTCTGGAGACTGCCGAGACCCAGGCCTGCTCCCTCACAGAAAATACCGCCACGCAGATCCCGGTGAGGCAGGCCTGGCTGGCGGACTTCCTGGGAGCTATGGTTTGAACCAGGTCTAGAAGAGAAATAGGGTTTTGCCTGTTGGGGAAAAAGGAAGGAAAACACAAAGAGAAAATGACTCTCCCCATCATTTGGTTTCACACTGCAAAGCCCCCATGCACGTCTCTTCCCTGGCTTTCGATACTGGTCTCTGGGCTTCTGACCCAGCCTCAGCGGTTTGCTTCCTTGCCTCCCACCCCCTAGAATATATTTCACTGGATTTTCAAGACCAGAAAATAGATGCTTTAAAATCCTATCCCGGAAACAGGATCGATTACGCTGAGAAGGGCATTTGAAAGAGAGGAGCCGGTAGCTCAGAAATAAAGGCTATTAGAAGTAGGAAAAATACAAAAATAAGTAGAGAGTACAGAGAGTAACAGGATTGGAGTCAAGGGTGTTCTGAATGAAGGAGACCCCACAGAGACCCCGAGCCTTGATTTTAAGCTCTGAGAGACAAGCCACGCCCTTGGTGGGAGGTGGGAGGAGCTGGGCTGTGGCTGTGCCCACCCCACATCCGTCCATGCTCTGAAAGCCTATGGCTCAGGCTCACCACCTCAGAAATACCCTCCCAAGTGCCACCTCCTCAACGCCCCTCCCCTCTGAGATTCTCCCTCCTTGAGTGTTTGCATCACAACCATTTCCATGCAAGTGTGTCCATCACATATTCTGCTCTAATGATTCATGGTTGTCTATGGCTTGTTTTCCCAACTTTGGAGGCTGAGAGGCCCTTTGCATTTACCCTGGAGCCTAGCATCATGTTGGACTGATAACATTGCATCAGTGGAGTGGCCAGGATGACCTGTGTGTTTATTTCTCCCCGTTTACTTACATACTTACCATTTCAGTCCATGAGGTGGGCACTCACTTTTTGACTTAAAAGATGCAATCTCTGCTGTTTGGTGGGTTCTTCTCTCTCCAGCCGCATGCTACCTGGCGGTTTAGCCATGCCTGCTGGGCACACAGAGTGGACAAAGGGGAAGATCGCATAGTTGGACACCCGTGGACCCAGAGGCTGTGAACAAACATCTCCTTGAGCAACAAAATACAAAGTAACTATAAGGGACTAAAAATAAATGTGTGCATGCGCATTTGGGGCAAATTCTGGACAACAGAATACAAAAAGACCAAAAACAACACAACTTCTGAAGAGCAGGGAGCAAAAGCAGGGTACTGTGCATGCCCCCTGCACACATCACCACCAAGGGGGTGGGCAAAACCCCCAAGCCACCCCTCTGTCCCAAACCCTGGACCCACCCTTACCCTCACCCCATATAAGGAACCAGCTCGCACTGCCCCCACCCCCGGTCAGGGAACAAGCATGGAAACCTGTTACTTGTTTTCGTTTCCTCCTGCGGCCCCAGGGGCCCAAAAAAAGCCTTGCCTGAATTTCTTAACTGGCCTCTTATCAATTTCTATTAATTGGGGAAGGCCAAGAACCCTTGTTGGTATCAGGAAGAGCCTCTGTGCTTAGGGGCACGGGCACCATGCACTTCTCAACACCCCATCAAAGCCCCTCCCAGTGGAGCGTCTGTCCACACCCACAGCGGTCCGGGATGTACTGATTTTCTTAAAGCTTACTATGGAATATGCATCTTGGATTTTTTCTGTCTTTTCCACTCATTTCAGTAGGGCACAGTGAGACGTCATCAGATACTTGGGGGAAAGGTAGCCTGAGTTTGTAAAAATCTAAGAGTCTAATTTGAGACACATCAGCCCCTTCTTTTGTAAAGATCATGCTGGGGTTAACTTCAGCTTCGGAGACCGGCTGATGTGAATTGAGAATGCAGCGCTGGTGCTTGCTTGCTGTGAGGCTTGGTCAAATTAGCACACTCTTATGACCTGGGCATTCTCAACTGTCAATGGAAATCACCACAGTGCCTACCAAGCGGCATTCCTGTGATCACTGAGCAAAATGAATTCAAGTGTGACGTTCTTAGAACTTTGCTTAGCCCACTCAAAGGTATCAACACCTGCTATTTTTAGGAATAGTTCACGAGGATCTAAGTTTTTCAAATAGAAGTTCTCCATACAGTGGTTTATTAACATACTTGAATTTAGAAGGTACAGGGGCATACCAAACCCATGTTGACATTCTCGGGGGACCATGGCCTCTAGTCAAACTTTATAGTCTATCAACCTTTATGTATAATGTGTATGTTATTTCATGGAAGCCTCATCACCTGCCCTGTGATCTGCATAGTTTATCCAGTCTCTAGATGAGGAAGCTGGGACAGAGGGGGCTAAAGTACTGCTGTAACCAACGGAGTTTGGGTGGGAACTCTGTCTCCAGGATCCTTCACACTTTTATTAGTCAGAATTCTCCAGAGAAATAGAGCCAATAGGCTCCAATATATACCAATAGGATATATATACACATATAAGTATATTACACCACATTTCATATCAATATATATCGCGTGAAGAGACTTATTATACGGAATTAGCTCCTGTGATTACGGAGGCTGAGAGGTCCCCAGATCTTCCGTGTGTAAGCTGGAGACCAGGAGAGCTGGTGTAGCTCTGAGGCCAGAGGGCAGATGATGTAAGGCCCCACCCACGAACAGGAGAAGCTGGATGTCCCAGCTCGGCCGTCAGGCACAGAGCAAACTTGCTATTCCTTTACCTTCTGTTCTGTTCAGGCCCTCAACGGATCAGAGGAAGACCACCCACACTGGGGAGGATAATCTGCTCACTCAGTCCATAAATTCAAATGCTCATCGCATCCAGAAGCACCCTCCCAGACACACCCAGAATCACGCTAAGTCAATATCTGGGCCCCCATGATCCAGTCAAGTTGACCAGTGCCATTCACCATCCCCCTGCTGTACCAGCAACACAATGAAATGCTCCTGGAAACCGCTTTATCCTGAAATGTCTTCACATGTAGTTGAAAAGCAGCCTTCGGGACAACCAAATCCCAGCATGATGGCCACATCGTGAGAGTGAAAGAAAAAATCACACAGACTCAGGAAACTCAAGCCCAAACATCCTCCTCCTCCTTCCTCTGCGATTCCACTCTGAACCCAGGACGACCGTGCTTGGATCCACGGGCCCCTGGCCTGTGGAAAATGATGTGGCTGATCTCTTGTCACCCTGAGCCCCCCTCGTGCTTTCACCTTGATCTTATTAAACAAAACATAAGGAGCTGATTGCACAGCAGAACGCAATTGGATGGCAGGAAGAGTTCACTCATGTGAGGTAGATTAACTCCCATGAAGCATCACTCTTTAATTTGCCCCATTGTAAGATGTCATTGACTACATGCGTCTTTTTAATGTCTGAAATTTCTGACCTAACTATTAGCAGCCCTCCCTTGACCACGGGGAGAATCGACTGTCCATCTCACCAACACACAGTCCCTGTTCCCATCTGATAAAATGCACACCCACCACTCAGGTTTCCCAATGTCGCCTGACTGTTCTGGGGTCTCCTTCGTCCATGACAGATAAGTGAATTCTATATCATTTTAGTGAATATTAGTTGCTATATCATCCAAATCTTTTATCCAAGTAAATGACGGCACCATCTAGACTTAACGGTTTTTCCCTTAATAAAAATCCCCTGATAGTATCAATGTACCTAGGTTTTCATTATAGCTGTTTTTGGAGCTACATGTGGCTTGTGAGACTGAAGTGGACATTTTTGAAACTAATGTTTTCTTTTCTTTTCTTTGCCAAAAGTATGTGTCTTTCGGTAGTGGAATATAATCCATGAGACAAGTTGAATCGGGGGCTCTTCGTGGTACCAACTCTAGAATATTCTCTGTCCTGAATTCACTTATTTTACTCCGAAAGATCGTCAAGCAGCATTGTGGTTTGGATTGTATAGGGTTAGAGTTATAAGCTGTTGAGAATTGTGTGGGTTTGCGGACGTGGGTATACACGGGCATTTTGGTAAGTGTGTTCCTTTTTCTTCCTCTGCATCTTTTTAAAGATTCCTAATGCTCCCTTTCCTCAAACTATTTCCACACGCTGTACAAGTGACCTTTTGTCCAAAATCCCAATGTCCTCTTCTGTGAGAGGCAGAAGGATAGACTCCACCTCAAATCCTGGCTTCCCCACCTTACACAATGCCCTCAATCCAGCTTCTATGCCCAGATCACCCTGCGCCATGAAACTGCAGGTCTGCTTTCCAGCCCAAGGCTCATGGGGACCGTGCAGACCCTCCACACAGGGTGGCAAGCTGCCTGTCACCTGGTTATTATGACCTGCGTGTCTGGAAATTTCCACGCTGTTTCCCAAGGCCAGGCCTTTGCTCCATGGGCGTTTATATGCAAAATGGACCCTTATCCCCATACACTCAGGGAGCACACATTATCCTGTGAGGGTGGGAAGGGTTGGAGCAGCTTCTCCAGGGCAGATGTACGTAGCTCGGGCTCCCTTTCAGGACCGGTAGCCCCACACTAGGGTCACAGAAGACAGACAAATTGACAGTATAGTGTATCTACTGCTTAGGAAGTTACCTTCCAATGATGTAAAAGGACAGATGATACATAGATGTAAAATATGTGAAGAGTGTGGACCAGTGTTCATCCCCTTAGAAGTCCATGGATTCACAGAACTCATGATGCTGGATGCATTAATTATGAAGGTCCTTGCATTTACTCTGTACTTTTAAACATTGCCTATGTAATGCACATTTCTATAAGGCTGATTTTGAATGACACTTTCAGAGTGGTTTTATTAAACAGCAAGCTGTATTTGAAGAAGAAGTAATTTGTAAAAACAACACAAAACTATAAGTAAAATTGATTTCATTGCATTTGAAACATGTGGTGCTGATTTTAAGATACAGTATACAACAAAAATTGTTATAAGATGTGCACATCTATTTGAGACAAAGTTTATATGGTGATAAAATGTTTTCTATATGATGGGGGAAATGGAAATCCCGTGTCCCCACAAATGGACACGTCATCCTTGAACCTGGCCGCCACCCAGAGAAGCTCGAGCCTCGGGTGAGGAAACACCACCTCACTCACCCTGACTGCTGAGGACCCACAGCCAACACCCAGCCTGGTGAAAGGGCTCACATTTTAACTGCTGTTGTGTAACTAATCCACAGGCCTATATTCATACTCGCCTTGGTTCTAGAAAAGCCCGTGATAACTTAGAAAGTTCATTGGTACACCATCCACTCTCTGAGCAAGGTGTAGCTGAGTTTCCGTAACTGAAGAGCCCGCCCAAAGAGAGGACTTTTGACTCACAGGAGTCCAAATCCTCTGGCATCAACTCTGAGCAGTGTCAAGTTTCTCAAACAATCCCCACATCACCTGGGCTCTGTCCTGGGTTCTTGCTACAATCCTGTGTTAGAACACCTGGTCCAGCACTAGACGGACAGGTCCACCTCATCTGGGGGCTGAAAAAACAGATCCTCTGACACCTTCCGGGAGAGTCAAACACACCTGGGAAGGACTGCCAGCTGCCCTGCTTCCCTTTTCATTCCCACTGCTCTCCAGTGGTTAACCCGCTCTGCAGCGGTTAACCTGCTCTCCAGGGGTTAACATACTCTCCTGTGGTTAACCCGCTCTCTTGTGATGAACCCACTCTCCAGGTGTTAACCCACTCTCCAGTGGTTAACCTGCCCTCCATCTAACTGTCTTTGCACTTGACTTTACATTCAGACATTGAATTTTCTGAGTTGCTCCAGATACACAATCTTCTCCTGCTGTTCTATGAAGAATATTCTTTCTGCAGAAAGAGCACCGTTTTCAGGCTCTGGCAAACTACAGAGTGACCCCAGGTCCAAAGTGTGATGACCAGCATCAAGTGAGAGCATCTCAAATGAGGGCCTCATGGTCTGTGCACATTTTTCCACATTCAAAACAGATTCCATCAGGGCATGGTATTCAGGAGATATATAAGAACACAAGTGAAGGCATCATGCAAATGATGACTAATGTACATTAAAAAGGCTTGAATGTGGACCACAACTGCATGATTAGGTAGGTATTCAGTGATTCGACAGGCATCCAATTACTTGTATGTCAGGATCCAGTGTGAGAGTCTTCTTATTCTTGGCATAGTTCACATAGGATACCTGTGTTGGGCATCCCTTCTGGTCCTAGCACAATTGGAAATGGTTTTGATCACAGATGTTCTTTTGCTGGAGACCACAAGGCAGAGGGGGAAAGACTACACCAAGCAACGTTAAGGGCACATCCACACAGGCTGGTTATTACAAGGGTCCAATAAGGTTACCTGCCCCAAAAGCATTGCCCATGAACCATAGCAGGTACAGTGATGGTGACACACGTCCATGAGTGACTGGCCAAGGAAATTGTAGATTATGTTGTGTTTGCTCTTTTTAAGGAAACATAAAAGTATCTAATAAATGTGGGACGAATTTCATCCAATGGGCTCATTTTTGTTCACGCTTTGACGGCTAAGTTAAAGGTAGGATTGACCTGGGGAATGCAATACACATGGAGCTCCCCTTTCCCTGACTGTGTGAGTCAGGTGTTACCACAGTTAAAGCAAAGCCAGGCAAGTCTCCCCTGGCATGGGAGCGACTGGTATATAAAAGAGCTTGTCGAGTTGAGTCACTAACAGTAGACGGGATGAGCACCCAGTGGTCACTCAGAAAACAATGCTGGACAAGCCAGAGGAGGAAATGGGGTCTCGTCCCCCTCCTCACTCTCTTCCTTCTCTGGTCACTAAACCTGGAACCTTTCCATGGGCAGAGCAGGCATTCAGTGCATTCCAGGCAGGCAAAGCTCCCAATTTCAAGGCCCCCAGTTGTTGCAGAAAAGAGGAGCTGATTGATGGCTGATATCAAAAATGCAGGAAGATTATTAACTACCCCCACTCTGTCCATGTGGCTGCATTCACAGCTTGGAGAGTTTGAATTAGTATTTCAGTTTTCAATATTATTTAAGGCCAAACTATAAAAATAGAAGTAAGGGAAAAGAAGGAGGACACAAAAGAACCGAGAGTCTTCTGAAATAATAAACAAGGTCCAAAGAATTACAGAGGGAGCTGGAAAAATCCCCAAATGCAAGCCAGTGAAAAGCAAAGATGGGAGCACATACAATGACCAAGGAACCATTGATCAATACAATACCATGCGGAACGCTACTCTGTTAACTGCCCTGTTTTCTCTCAGTAGTTTTTAGCACATTTTGTACAGAAGTAATTAAATTATTAAGAAAATGGTTCCATGGTACCCCCTTGACTTAGCACCCGCCCTGATGGAAACGCCTTCCTTCCATTTGTAATCAATTAATATATGTGGCCTCCCGTTTTTTGTTTTTTGTTTTTTGTTTTTTTTTTGAAGTGGTTGAACAATTACCCATCTCCCATTTACAATTACTCCCATAGTAATTATAGTAATTATTACTATTAGGTTCTACCACATGAAATGGCCGACATTTGGCCCTGTTTGACCATAAAAAAATGACAATTTCCAATGACTCAAATAAATACATATTTGGATGCCTTCTTTAATGAAGAAATAAGCATGCTTATCAAAGATTATGCATCCCTTACAAATAATCTTCTTCTGCAGAAATTAGCCACTTCTAAGCCAAAGTCGAGAACCAAGAACGTGAGCCACTTGTGAAGTTGTGGCAAAACCATTTCTCCAACACAGTTGGCAAAAGCCAGATTGGAAGTCAGTGGTTGTCAGAAAATGTGGGGAGTATAAAAATGAAGTCTTGAGGGCGCCTTCAAGATTGTGGACGAGTAAGACGTTGAGATCACCTTCCTCCCCACAAATACATCAAAACGACATCTACATGTGGAACAACTCCTACAGGACACCTACTGAACACAGGCAGAAGACCTCAGACTTCCCAAAAGGGTGCACGAGGAGAGGGGATTCACATCACCACCTAAACGAGCTCCAGAGACGAGCACAAGCCACGGCTATCAGCACAGACCCCAGAGACGGGCATGAGATGCTAAGGCTGCTGCTACAGCCAACAAGAAGCCTGTGTGCAAGCACAGGTCACTTTCCACACCTCCCCTCCCAGGAGCCTGTGCAGCCCGCCACTGCCAGGGTCCCATGATCCAGGGACAACTTCCCTGGGAGAACACATGGCATGCCTCAGGCTGTTGCAACGTCACACCAGCTTCTGCCGCTTCAGGCTTGCCCTGCATTCCATACCCCTCCCTCCCCCCTGCCTGAGTGAGCCAGAGACCCCTAATCAGCTGCTTCTTTAACCCTGTCCTGTCTGGGTGTGGAACAGATGCCCTCAGGTGACCTACACCAGAGGAGGGCCAAATCCAAGCTGAACCCCAGGAGATGTGTGAACAAAGAAGGGAAAGGGAAATTTCTCCCAGCAGCGTCAGGAGCAGTGGATTAAATCTTCACAATCAACTTGATGTACTCTGCATCTGTGGAATACCTGAAGAGACAAAAAAGCATTCCAAAATTGAGGTGGTGGACTTTGGGAGCAACTGTAGACTTGAGGTTTTGCTTTCTGCATCTAATTTGTTTCTGGCTTTATGTTTATCTTAGTTTAGTATTTAGAGCTTATTATCACTGGTAGATTTGTTTATTGATTTGGCTGCTCTCTTCCTTTTTATATATATATATATATATTTGTTTTTTTTTTTCCTTTTTCTCTTTTTGTAAGTGTGTATGTGTATGCTTCTTTGCCTGATTTTGTCTGTATAGGTTTACTTTTGCCATTCGTCCTAGGGTTCTGACTGTCTGTTTTTTGTTTGTTTGTTTGTTTGTTTCTTGGGGATTTTTTTAGTATAGTTTTTAACACTTGTCATCACTGGAGGATTTGGTTTTTGGTTTGGTTGGTCTCTTCTTTCTTTCTCTCTTTCTTATTTTTTATTACTTTTTTATTTTTTATTTTTAATAATTATTTTCTATTTTAATAACTTTATTAACTTTAACTTTATTTAACTTTCTTTTGTTTCTTTCTCTTTCTTTCTTTCTTTCTTTCTTTCTTTCTTCCTTTCTTTCATTTTCTCCCTTTTCTTCTGAGCTGTGTGGCTGACAGGGTCTTACTGCTCTGGCCGGGTGTCAGGCCTGAGCCTCTGTGGTGGGAGAGCCGATTTCATGACATTCATCCACCAGAGACCTCCTGGCCCCATGTAATATCAAATAGCAAAAGCTCTCCCAGAGATCTCCATCTCAATGTTAAGACCCAGCTCCACTCAATGATCAGCAATCTACAGTGCTGGACACCCTATGAAAACAACTGGCAAGACAGGAACATAAACCTACCCATTAGCAGAGAGGCTGCCTAAAATCATAAGTTCACAGAAACCCCAAAACACACCACCCAACATGGTCCTGCCCACCAGAAAGACAAGATCCAGCCTCATCCACCAGAGCACAGGCACCATTTCCCTCCACCAGGAAACCTACACAATCCACTGAACAAACCTTAGCCACTGGGAGCAGACACCAAAAACAATGGGAACTACAAACCTGCCGCCTGTGAAAAGGAGAGCCCAAACACAGTAAGTTAAGCAAAATGAGAAGACAGGGAAACACACAGCAGATGAAGGAGCAAGGTAAAAACCCACAAGACCAAACAAATGAAGAAGAAATAGGCAGTCTACCTGAAAAATAATTCAGAGTAATGATAGTGAACATGATCCAACATCTTAGAAATAGAATGGAGAAAATACAAGAAACATTTAACAAAGACCTAGAAGAACTAAACAGCAAACAAACAATGATGAAGAACACAATAACTGAAATTTAAAATTCTTGACAAGGAAACAATAGCAAAATAACTGAGGCAGAAGAACGGATAAGTGACCAGGAAGATAAAATAGGGGAAATAACTACTGCAGAGCAGCATAAAGGAAAAAAGAAAGAAAAGAATTGATGACAATCTCAGAGACCCCTGAGACAACATTAAATACACCAACATTCTAATTATAAGGGTCCCAGAAGAAGAACAGAATAAAAAGGGACTGAGAAAATATTTGAAGAGATTATAGTTGAACACTTCCCTAATATGGGTAAGGAAATAGTCAGTCAAGTCCAGGAAGTGCAGAGAGTCCCATACAGGATAAATCCAAGAAGAAATATGCCAAGACACATATTAACCAAACTATCAAAAATTAAATACAAAGAAAAAATATTAAAAGTGGCAAGGGAAAAACAACAAATTAAATACAAGGGAATCCCCATAAGGTTAACAGCTGATCTTTCAACAGAAACTCTGCAAGTCAGAAGGGCGTGGCAGGACATATTTAAAGTCATGAAAGGGAAAATCCTACAACCAAGATTACTCTATTCAGCAAGGATATCATTCAGATTCAATGGAGTAATTAAAACCTGTACAGATAAGCAAAAGCTAAGAGAATTCAGCACCAACAAACTAGCTCTACAACAAATACTAAAGGAATTTTTCTAGGCAGCAAACACAAGAGAAGGAAAAGACTTACAATAACAAACCCAAAACAATTAAGAAAATGGTAATAGGAATATACATATCGAAAACTACCCTAAATGTAAATGGATTAAATGTTCTAAGAAAAAGACGTAGACTGGCTGAATGAATACAAAAACAAGACCTATACATAGGCTGTCTACAGGAGACCCACTTCAGACCTAGGGAAACATACAGACTGAAAGTGAGGGGATGGAAAAAGATATTCCATGAAAATGGAAATCAAAAGAAAGCTGGAGTAACAATTCTCATATCAGACAAAATAGACTTTGAAATAAAGACTATTACAAGAGACAAAGAAGGACACTACATAATGATCAAGAGATCAATCCAAGAAGAAGATATAACAATTGTAAATATTTATGCACCCTACATAGGCACACTTCAATACATAAGGCAAATGCTAACAGCCATAAGAGGGGAAATCGACAGTAACACAATCATAGTAGGGGACTTTAACACTGCACTTTCACTAATGGACAGATCATCCAAAATGAAAATAAATAAGGAAACACAATCTTTAAATGATACATTAAACAAGATGGACTTAATTGATATTTATAGGACATTCCATCCCAGAAGAACAGAATACACTTTCTTCTCAAGTGCTCATGGAACATTCTCCAGGATGGATCATATCTTGAGTCACAAATCAAGCCTTTGTAAATTTAAGAAAATTGAAATTTTATCAAGTTTCTTTTCCAATCACAATGCTATGAGACTAGATATCAATTACAGGGAAAAATCTGTAAACAATACAAACACATGGAAGCCAAACAATACACTACTAAATAACCAAGAGATAACTGAAGAAATCACACAGGAAGTCAAAAAATACCTAGAAACAAATGACAATGAAAAACGACAACCCAAAACCTATGGGATGCAGCAAAAGCAGTTCTAAGAGGGAAGTTTATAGCAATACAAACCTACCTCAAGAAACAAGAAACATCTCAAATAAACAACCTAACCTCACACCTAAAGCAATTACAGAGAGAAGAACAAAAAAAGAAACCCAAAGTTAGCAGACAGAAGAAATCATAAAGATCAGATCAGAAATAAATGAAAAAAAAAAATGAAGGAAACAATGACAAAAATCAATAAAACTAAAATCTGGTTCTTTCAGAAGATAAACAAAATTGATAAACCATAAACCAGACTCGTCAAGAAAAAAAGGGAGAAGACTCAAATCAGTGGAATTAGAAATGAATAAGGAGAAGGAACAACTCACGCTGCAGAAATACAAAGGATCATGAGAGATTACTACAAACAGCTATATGCCAATAAAATGGACAACCTGGAAGAAATAGACAAATTCTTAGAAAAGCACAACCTTCCGAGACTGAACCAGGAAGAAATAGAAAATATAAGCAGACCAATCACAATCACTGAAATTGAAACTGTGATTAAAAATCTTCCAAAAGACAAAAGCCCAGGACCAGATGGCTTCACAGGTGAATTTTATCAAACATTTAGAGAAGAGCTAACACCTATCCTTCTCAAAATCTTCCAAAATATAGTGGATTGAGGAACACTCCCAAACTCATTCTACGAGGCCACCATCACCCTGATACCAAAACCAGACAAAGATGTCAAACAAAAAAGAAAACTACAGGCCAATATCACTGATGAACATAGATGCAAAAATCCTCAACAAAATACTAGCAAACAGAATCCAACCACACATTAAAAAGATCATACATCATGATTAAGTGGGGTTTATCCTAGGAATACAAGGATTCTTCAATATACGCAAATCAATCAATTTCATACACCATATTAACAAACTGAAGCAGAAAAATCATATGATCATCTCAATAGATGCAGAAAAAAGTTTTCAACAAAATTCAACACCAATTTATGATAAAAACCCTCCAGAAAGTAGGCATAGAGGGAACTTACCCCAACATAATAAAGACCATATATGACAAACCCACAGTCAACATTGTTCTCAATGGTGAAAAACTGAAACCATTTCCACTAAGATCAGGAACAAGACAAGGTTGCCCACTGTCACCACTCTTATTCAACATAGTTTTGGAAGTTTTAGCCACAGCAATTAGAGAAGAAAAATAAAGAATCAAAATCAGAAAAGAAGAAGTAAAGCTGTCACTGTTTGCAGATGCCATGATACTATACATAGAGGATCTTAAAGATGCTACCAGAAAAGTACTAGAGCTAATCAATGAATTTGGTAAAGTAGCAGGATACAAAATTAATGCACAGAAATCTCTTGCATTCATATACACTAATGATGAAAAATCTGAAAAAGAAATTAAGAAAAACTCCCATTTACCACTGCAATAAAATACCTATGAATAAACCTATCTAAGGAGACAAAAAAACCTGTATGCAGAAAACTATAAGACACTGATGAAAGAAAATAAGATGATACAAATAGATGAAGAGTTATACCATGTTCTTGGATTGGAAAATGACGATACTACCCAAAGCAATCTACAGATTCAATGCAATCCCTATCAAACAACCAAAGGTATTTTTCACCGAACTAGAACAAAAATTTTCACAATTTGTATGGAAAGACAAAAGACCCTGAATAGCAAAAGCAATTTTGATAAGGAAAAATAGAGCTGGAGGAATCAGACTCCTGGACTTCAGACTATACTACAAAGCTACGGTAATTAAGACTGCATGGCACTGGCACAGAAACAGAAATATAGATCAATGGAACAGGATAGAAAGCCCAGAGATAATTCCACACACATATGGTCACCTTATCTTTGATGAAGCAGGAAAGCATATACAATGGAGACAAGACAGCCTTTTCAATAAAGGGTGCTGGGAAAACTGGACAGCTACATGTAAAAGAATGAAATAAAACACTCCTTAACACCATACCAAAAAATAAACTCAAAATGGATTAAAGACTTAAATGTAAGGCCAGACACTATAAAATTCTTAGAGGAAAACATAGGCAGAACACTCTATGATATAAATCACAGCAAGATCCTTTTTGATCCACCTCCTAGAGAAATGGAAACAAAAACAAAAATAAACAAATGGGACCTAATGAAGCTTAAAAGCTTTTGCACAGCAGGAAACCATAAGCTAGATGAAAAGACAACCCTCAGAATGGGAGAAAATATTTGCAAATGAAGCAACTGACAAAAGATTAATCTCCAAAATGTACAAGCAGCTCATGCAGCTCAATATCAAATAAATAAATACATCTGCGTCTTTATTCCTGTCCTACTCCTAGGATCTTCAGAACCATTTTTTTCTTCTTTTTTTAGATTCCATATATATGTGTTAGCATACAATATCTGTTTTTCTCTTTCTGACTTACTTCACTCTGCATGACAGTCTCTAGGTCCATCCATCTCACTACCAATAACTCAATTTCATTTCTTTTTATGGATGAGTAATATTCCATTGAATATATATGCCACATCTTTATCCATTCATCTGTTGATAGACACTTAGCAGACGGAGAAAATGGACTTGAGGACACGGGGAGGGGGAACGGTAAGCAGACTAAGTGAGAGAGCGGCACGGGCTTATATATGTTAACAAATGTAAAATAGCTAGTGGGAAGCAGCTGCATAGCACAGGGAGATCAGCTCAGTGCTTTGTGACCACCTAGAGGGGTGGGATAGGGAGGGTGGGAGGGAGAGGCAAGAAGGAGGAGATATGGGGGTATATGTATATGTATAACTGATTCACTTTGTTATAAAGCAGAAACTAACACATCATTGTAAAGCAATTATACTCCAATAAAGATGTTAAAAAAAAAATAAAACAAAATATATAAATAAATAAATAAAAAGTCACTGACGTAAAGGTTAAAATCTTGTGTTCAGTTTGAAAGTCAATTAAAATTGCTTAAAAGTTAAAAAAAAAAAAACCCAATACAAAAATGGGCACAAGACCTAAATAGACATTTCTCCAAAGAAGATATAGAGATTGCCAACAAACAACATGAAAGGATGCTCAACATCACTAAGCATTAGAGCAACGCAAATCAAAACTCCAATGAGGTATCACATCACACTGCTCAGAGTGGCCATCATCAAAAAATCTACAAACAATAAATGATGGACAGGGTATGGAGAAAGGGAACCCTCTTGCACTGTTGGTGGAATGTAAATTGATACAGCCACTATAGAGGAAAGTATGGAGATTTCTTAAAAAAAAACTAAAAATAGAACTACCATATGATCCAGCAATCCCAGTACTGGGCATATACCCTGAGAAAACCATAATTCAAAAAGAGTCATGTACCACAATGCTCATTGCAACTCTATTTACAATAGCCAGGACATGGAAACAACCTAAGTGTCCATTGACAGATGAGTGGATAAAGAAGATGTGGCACAAATATAAAATGGAATATTACTCAGCCATAAAAAGAAACAAAACTGAGTTATTGTAGTGAGGTGGATGGACCTAGAGACTGTCATACAGAGTGAAGTAAGTCAGAAAGAGAAAAACAAATAACATATGCTAACACACATGTATGGAATTTAAAAAATAAAAATAAAGGTTCTGAAGAACCTAGGGGCAGGACAGGAATAGAGATGCAGACGTAGAGAATGGACTTGGGGACACAGGGAGGGGGAAGTGTTATCTGGGACGAAGTGAGAGAGTGGCATGGACATACACACATTACAAAATGTAAAATAGATAGCTAGTGGGAAGCAGCTGCATAGCACAGGGAGATCAGCTCGGTGCTTTGTGACCACCTAGAGGGGTGGGATAGGGAGGGTGGGACGGAGACACAAGAGGGAGGAGATATGTATATGTATAGCTGATTCACTTTGTTATACAGCAGAAACTAACACACCACTGTAAAGCCATTATACTCCAATAAAGATGTTAAAAAAAACAGGAGTCTCGAATAAACTGGATGAGAAGTACGTTCCTTTTGATTGTTGTCTCCTGCTTTTTAGTGTTCTCAGCAAATGGCTGTATCTTTCAGATTCTCTCAAGGATTTTTAGATAAAAAGAGAGGTTTTATCTTTGCATGTCTATAAGCAGAGAAAAACTCCAGAGACCAGAACCTACAGGCAATTCAAATAAACTAAATCCGATCAAGGTAATATCAATGCCAGAATTAGAAGAAAACCCAGAGAGAATATCAATAACAACATAAAACAGCAGGTTTCAACTGGAATCAATAGGCAGAATAAACAGAAAAAATTAAGTCACAAAGTGGTAGTAGATAAAAGCTCCCCACTCATTAAAATTCTGTTTGTTTTGTCTTTTTATCAGTGTACCTATATATCTATGCAAGTATATCAAAGTTTGTAATGTAAAAGAATGATGAAATAATCTAATTAATTTCCGGTGTCATTTCACATATTTCTTTCAAGTTAGAACTGCAATATTGATAGTGGTTTGCAGTTTAATAAAATATCTTTATGTCCTATTAACTCCTATATCAGGTTGTAATAAAAGCCACTTTCTATCAAATAGCTAAACTTCAAAAGAGTTTCGCTTTGATCAGAAAAAAAAAAATCAGGTTCATTCTATTTATACTGAATAACCTCGCTCAGTTGCTCAGTTTCATAGAAAGACAGTTGTCTGGAGCTGCCATTCGCTCAGGAAAATATTCCAATGCACAAAAAAATCGCAGAAAGGCAGAATATATTGAGGCAGCCAGGGAACGTGGGAATCTCGCTTTTTACCTCCGTGGGCAAAGGGGAACCTGGCTCTGGCAAACACTGTGGGGACTGTTGGAAGGCAGCAGCACAGGGGTCCCCCCGGTGGAGGTGGCTGGCTTGCACCCACCCAGAGTATCACCAGGTCCTGGCCAGGGCAGTGGAATTTCAGGAATGCATTTCCAACTACTGGGTTCTCCTTCTTCCACTGACTAAGACCTGTGAGATAATTTTACATCCTTGCCAGGATACAAAAATCGCCATCTGGCCGCTTCGCTCGATGGTGGGGATGGAGGCACGACTCCGAGAGGTGTGGTCAGCCGTGTTGTCCCAGCTCGGCTCTCATCACCAGACACTACCTATCTCTGTAGTCTCTGCCCTGGCCTATGCCTCTTGCAAGGCCAGGTGCCGGGCTTGCAACCTGGATTATTCACAAAGGGTACAAGCACTGAGACCAGAAACCAATACTAAAGGTCTGGGGTGTCCTCAGATTTTTCTTTTTAGCAGCAGCTGAAAAAAACATTAACCACTAACCAAGGCATTTCATTAAGACTTTATTTATTTGGTGTCTTTTCACAAAGGACACTTCAAATGCACCTGCTTTTCTGGGAATAAGCCCAAGTGGTCAGGGGTCCTAGGAGGGACAATATGGGGAGGGTCCACCCAGAGCCCCCCAGACACAGTGCCGCAGGCCAGCTCCGTCCAGGCGAGGGGCGAGCAGCCTGGGGTGCAGACGAGACAGGCAATCTGGTTTGGAGCCCCTTGGACTGGGGGCAGCTGTGTCCCAGGGTTTCCATCCCTGCTGTTCCAAGCCTGGTACCTGGCACCCAGGAGGTGCCAAATCAATGCTCCTTGAGAGAGTCAACGGCAAGTGTAAACGAAGGGCGTGCTGGATTATATTTGAACAGCTTCCACTAAACCTGGTGGATCCTCATTTCCATGCATATAGGTGAGGTCCTGCTTTGGTGAGGCTGGAGATTAGAGGCAAAGCTGCTCTATCCTCTGAGAGGGAGGGGAAGGAGGCCAGCTCTTCTGTGCCGGGGGTTCCTGCCAGTCAGAAGGGGGTAGCCACCACTTCCCAGCCCCTGGATAGAGCAGCTTGCCCTGGCCTGTGGGTCCCCAGGGAGGGTGCTTGTCCCAGTGACACCCCTGGTCTCCTTGGACTCACAGCAGAGGCCCTAAGTTTGATGCACAAACACACACTTCTCCTTCTCCTCCCTGCCTCCACCCTGGCCATGTGTCCAGGTCTCCCACAGCACAGGCAGGTAATGGATCCGCCTCTTACATACAGAAAGGAGTTTAGATGTAATGAGATGAGATTGGAGAGCCAGAAATCATCCCAAACCCCTGAGAGGAACCTGCAGCATGTCACACTCCCAATAAACAGTAAGTTTCAAAGAAAAAGCCAATCATAAAAACAGTAATCCAAAAAATGATCCTGGAAAAAACTGGAGAGTTGAGATTACAGATTGTAGATTGAGGCCCTGAAGAGGGTGGGGAAGTTGTTCCTTTATTTGCATAAAATATTGTAATTTCATTCACATTGAAGCTTATCTTCAGAGTCTGTTTAGTGTGATCAGAATGCCTTTGCAGCAAGACCTGTGGGTTCCAGGGCACCATCTCCAGCATTTGGTGTGAATTCCCCTCCACCCTTCAGCATCCCTGGCCACCAACACGACCTCCACTCACTCTGGCTGAAGCTGGGGAAAGCAGCTTGGACACTCTGGATGCGTCCAAAGGCCACACCCACCTGGGGTCAGGGGTTGGAGGGGTGTGAAGTAGGGTGTCCCAAGTTCATGCAAATTCAGGCCATGACTGGGTACCTTTTTGCAAATCGTAACTTTGTCCTATAAACTGTATCAGTAGCATTTTATCCAAGGTGACTCTTTCTGGACTCTTTCTTTCCTCTTAGTTTTTTTCATCCTGATGTTTCTGTTGAAAAACCTCAGTTTGGCACAATTCCTTAAAGTCATCTCCAAAACTGAGGATGTGAGCAAGATGACCCACAGAGGCACCGGGTAATAGTTAGAAGTAAGAGCATAGAGAAGTTAGACTTTCTTAATATCATTGTACCGTCAGTAGTGTGTGTATCATTTAAGAATAATTTTACATGTATTGGCTCATTTTTTCCCACTGATGGGTGAATGATTTTTAAAAATGGAGGTACCAGTAGTCTATCACAGTGGTTCTGGATCCAAGAGATTTGGGACCCCAGGGCAAATGTCTGGGGATAGTTTGGTTGTCACCAATTGGGGGGGGGTGCTACTGGCATTTAGAGAGTTGAACCATCTATGGATGGTCCTGAATATCCCATGGTGCACAGGGCAGCTGCAACACAAAGGATTACAAAGGTCACATGTAGATTGGGCTGAAGTTGAGAAACTCTCATCCACCAACTAATATCCAAGAGCTCGAGACTGGAAGGGCAGGGCCCAAGGTGGCGGCACCCCTGGGACCCCAGAGGGGTGCTTGGCACCTACCAGTACCCCCCACCTGCAAGCCTTTGCTGTCCTGCTCCAGTCTGGGGTTATCCTTCTGCCCCATAAAACCAGCCTGGAGGTCTGACTCCAGTCAACAAGCCTGCTCCACCAAGGCTACACTGAGTCGTTCAAACGCGGTTGGCCACCTACGAGAAGAGGCACAGTACCCCTCCATGGGCTCAATGGCTTCCAGGGGACATATGTGCGTTGTCTTCCTCAACTCCAGAAAGGTCGTGCATGAGCAGAGTGATTGCCAACTAACCTTGGAACGGAATCGTCTGAAGGTTTTTAGAAACCAGATGGGTCTTAGATCATCTACTACAATTTCTTCATTTTACTGAGGCCTGGAGAGATGATTTCATGATTCTAGATCACAAATCTGGTAATTACGACACCAAGGAGTATACACTCTGCTTCCTCCTGCCGGCTTTCATTGCTATTTTTAACAAGGACAGCTATAAAACCCCTTTTGAGTCAGGACCAGAACTATATCTATTCTACAGCAAGTTTACATTTCGTTGGAAAATATTTGTCTCACGTCTGCTGCAAGATGGGTGCCTTAGGGAGACTTCTATGTGCTTCCAAGAGCAGACAAAATTCTGACCAGTTTCCCCCAAATGAAGCCAAAACACTTCATAAAACTGGTGGGAGGTGGGGAATTGGATAAACCCTTACCTAAGCCTCTCATTAGATTATTACAACTTTCCATGAGAATTGTTTCATGTCTTTGGGCTCGATACTTTCCACCAGTGCTTTTCAGTTGTGAAGCTGGTCCTCAGAGCTTGACATCAGTACCCACTCGCCTTCCCCCCGCAGATCTGCACTATCTCCAGCCAGATCAAAATATTCTAACACCGCAGGCTGAGCGCAGTGCCAAAGAAAACTGAACTGGGTTGGGTGCAGCCCATCTGAGTCAAATTCTGCATGTGACAAAAATTAACTAAAGGAAGTTCCATCAAAAAGAAAACAGTGGCAGAGTTTTTCAAAACACAGGTTTCCCAACGCAGTAGAGATTAGGTGAAATGGATCCCTCGTGACCGAGGGCTTATCTTCTGAGTGACGGTGTGATGACAGAATTTGGTTGCTGGCTGGGACTTGGCATCTACAGCCCATCCTGTACATCAGGAGAGCAGATCCACTCGGTGAGACGTGGGCATGGCTCCTACGAGCGTAATGAATTTCTGTGCCATCTGACCACTGTCTTTACTAGTAGTTTCTCAGATGTGTTCAAGAACATTGGTGAGCTGAGGGGAAATCTGGACAAGGGGATCGGAAGGCATGGCTGTTTTCCTATTTTAATAGGATGCTAAGAAAACAGGTGCTTCCAGGCCTGAGCACCCAAGGTTGCCATATACACATATCTAGCAAGGAAGGGCGGGCTGGCCAGCTCTGCACCAGAAGTGACACGGCAGAAAATATTGTTACAATATCTCTGAATTGGCTCTTTCTACCAAAAAAAAAAAAAAAAACTTATTCACACATAGAATGTGTTTTGTAACATACTTTAGCCACGATGCTAAGGTAGAGAACACAGTAAGATCTTCAAATAATATGCAATAAACATATGAATGTCTATATCTCTTCTAACCACTATGCAGAGCTCTCACTAAGTCTGAGCTGACGAAGAAACATCAGCCCAGTTCCCAAAGGCAGGGCTGTTTACAGGGAGGCACGGGTACCACTGAGAAGCCCACAGAGGAGGCATTCCCTGCCTGACCGATCTCTCACTTCTCAGGCTTTGTCCTGCTCACCTACTCCTGAGTGTGGGCTCCAGAGAGAACTTGTTCTTTAAGCGTTCTGTGGACCGACTGGTGCACTGGGGCCTCTGCTCACAGGCTCAGTCTGGCTCATTGAGTTCTCATTACAGGCTCGAGATGTGAATAAGTCCACCTCTTTCTTCTAAATACGAGTCACTAGTGCAAAGACAGCACAAGGATTTCGGACAGGGAAGGCCTGGTACGGCCCATCTCTGCAGCCAACGACACAGAAACCAGACTCTTCCGGGCATGAGAAGCAAGGTGTGACACTGCCCTGTGTTCCTCCCCCGCGATGCTCGGTCAGTGAGAGCTTAGCACAGGAGCCCCGACGTGGGGAGTATTTCCAGATGGGAATGGCAGGACCTCTGAAAACACACACACTGGTCTCACAAGTCCTGAGTCACCTTTGTTGCTGGCACATGGGGCTTCAGACTCCTGTTCTCACTGCCACCAGCCCCATAAGACCGCTGCTTATTATCATGTTGGTGGTGGCTGTCGCCAGCGCCAGCACTGAGATGATCCCAAATTCTCCTCTGTTCAGCTGCTCACGTCCTTATCAAGAACTAGCCTTGAGGGGTCAAAACACCCATGTTGATCAAGGAGTGAATTTTTATGGAAAGTTTAAGCAAAGTGTCCTCCGCCCTGGGTTCTGGTTTGAAGAGCAGTGGGAAACTCTTCCCAGGGTGCAGAGAATACGCTGCAACCGATGCTTTCCCACATGCTGGGTTTTACTATTAAACAAGAAATGCATTGATAAGATAGCCAGAAAAAATAAAATAAAATTAGTGACTGGCTCATCAGTGATTTGGGAACACTCTCAAAACAAATGTTATTGAGAACAAGGATGTCCTCAAGTCAGAATAAACTACTTTCTCCCAACCTGACCTTGTGTTTCCCTTGAAAAACCCAAACACCTGCTCTGTTCACACTGGGAATTATTTTAAGTGAATATGGAAAATAAGTAACACCTGGTAGGAGGGAGTGTGACCAGGGAGGTGGTGATTGGAGGGCTGGGGTCTTCCTAGGCAAACGAGCTGCCTGTTAGGGTGAAAGTGGCTTCTGTCTGCTTCTCTGCTAAGCAAAATCAAACTCTTAATCAGATAGAAAAATACATATATTTTAACTTTAACCTATTCCCATATTTGAAGGTAAGACTTGTGGTATGCAAGGAAAAATCACCAACTTGCCAAGCCCTTCCTTCTTTCTCCTTTGCTTCCAGATGCTTCCATTTCAGGATCCTCCTCCCCCCTCCAAGAATGCCTATTCCACTAGCATGAGACCCTCAATTCTCATGTAAGTCTCCTCCCATACCCTTTCCCATCAACTTCAGACCCAGTGAAGGCTCAGAGCTACCCCCTGAGCCACAGAGGGTATCCCTTAGTAGAGAGTCCCATAATGTTAAGGTTGGAAGGGGCCTTCACATCAAATGAACCCAAACTGCTCTTCTCACCAGTGAGTAGAATGGGGCTCAGACATTTAGAGTGACTCCCCAGCTTCTGGGACAGAAATAGAGGCCAACCCAGGATCTCAGCCAACACACATGGGACCTTGCTGATCTGTGACCCTGAGGACTTTCCTACCCCTTACAACATTCTACCCACCCTTAGGGAGGGAGGACGCCGCCCAACCATCTCCCTAATGTATCAAAGTGTCTGGCTATTAATAGCAGGCACTACTCCTAGTGATGGGCTACATTTAACTTGACACAAGAAATCTGGGCACTTGACAACCTGGAGGAGCATTTCCTAGGAATCCACGTGATAACATCATCTCTCATCAACATCCACGGCTCCTTGTGTGATGAAGAGGTTGAAGGGATGAGAAGATTCCCCAGCAGCCCACGGCATGTATTTTGCAGATGTGCGTAGATTCCTTCTCTTCTGTATGAAAGCCCTTAACTACGTGACCATGTGAGGACGCCACTCGTAGGCATGGCTTCCCCTCCTCTGGCACTGATCCCATCACCCTGTTGCAGGGGTCCCTGGCCTCCGCCCTGGTCAGATGTGCTGGCAGCATCAGCTCAAGGCCAGTTCCTTCATCCTGATTCTTGCGGGGCGGCTGTTCCAGCTTCAGCCCCTCCCCTCCTGCTCTGGAGGGAATCCCGCTGCTACATTGCCATTCAGCCATTTTGGCAATGTGACATGGGCTCTACGGGGTCCTGAAGAACCTCAGAGGGGCCTTGCCCAGCGCCCCCTTCGATGTGAGGGGTCAATCAGACCACAGTGCTGGGTGCTGAGCCCAGCCTGCCGGAGGGCACTGGGCCGATGTCCTGACGGCCATCCCGCGTTCACCCACCATGCACACCTGCCACCACCGCTCCCATCTAGGAAGGCTCTCTGGGCTCCACTCAGAGATGGCCTGGGGCTTGGGACCACAAAAGCATGTCACGCCCAGCTCCCTGAACCCACTGCCCACCGAGACCACAGGAAGTGTCCCCAGGTGTGGTCAGGCTAAGAGAAACCTGCATTTCTTCAGAGAGAGGTCCAGCCCAGGGCTGGGGGCATTAACATACAGGGGCAAAGGCAGTGGCTCACTGGGTTTTCCCACCTGCGACATCGGCATGCAGGTGTCAGTAGACAGCTGGCCAGCCACTGAGGCCTCCAGGGTCTTTGGGGCACTCACAGCCCCGAGGGACCCCCGGGTAAGTTCAGCCTGGCCATGTCCTGCTGGTCCACTGCTCTGCCTGCCTAGAAGGCTGTCCTGTTTACTCCCTGTCGGATCTTCCCCCAGGCAGGGATGAGACAGGAGATGATGGGGATCCCAGCAGAGGGGAAGAAAACCACAGGCACTCAGCACACGGAACCCCCGACGCCCTTTCCCTGCCCACCCCTAGCCCCGACATGCAGAAGCCTGGAGGGCAGGTGCCTCCTGGTCGAGCGCCTGGCATACAGCGGGGGGTCGGCGAGCATCCCTTACAGCATCTGCAGAGACCTACGGAGGGGGGCAGGGGGAGGTGGCACAGGAAAGATGTGGCAAGCGTCATGTCTGCTGATAAATGCCAATAAATATGCAAATGATGAGTCTAGAAATGCTCTTCCTACTTTCCAATTCAATTCCAGTAACCCAGGGGGTAAATCTCTATAAATTATAGTGGAGTGTGACTTGTAAATAACATTTTTCTGACATCCCTAAAGCACTGCTGTATCTTTGGAGTTTATAAATTGTTGATGTAAATGAGTTTATATAACCATTTCATAGTTAATAAAAATAATCATCAGAGCAGTACCGGAATTCAGGTATGCTTCCAAGCTCATAATCGTGGTGGTTTGGGGTTTCGGAGCCATGGGCTGTCATTTGGTTGTGCCCTTACCCTTGGGAGCAGAACAGGTGAGCTCTGTAAGGGGTGCAGCCCAAACAAGAGAGTCTGCAGGCGTTGGCATCACCCCCACCTGCCTCTCTACTCTGAATCCCCAGAAGTGCGGATCCAGAGCCATGCTTCCCTAGGGCTGGGCACGGCGCTCGGGGTTAGGAATAGGGAAACCCTCGAGACGCCACCCTGCTCAGAGAGGACATGTCCGATGGAGTGAGGTGCACTCGAACGCCAGCACAGAGAGGCACAGGCGTGTGAAGGAGAGTGCTGGGCCTCCAGGAGGGAGCCAGCCCCCACGCAGGGTGGTGGATGCAGAAGGGGGCTGAGGGTGCCAGAGGTCACCGGCAGTCACGGCAGGGACGTTGGCTAAACAGGAATAACCTGGGCGATGGCCAAACACTCAGCCTGGGCACGGGCTGGATCCGAGAGTGTGGCCATGCTGCTGCAGGGCAGCTGGGAGGAAAGCCTTTGCTTCATGCCCACCTGGCCTCCACCCTTCATCCATAAGTGGGGAGGGGTCTCATACCAGAAAGGAAGTTACCGCATGGCCTGTCCCTTTTGCAGACATCTCACGTTTTGGCGGCTGGAACAGACAGGAACCTCAGCATGTACTCCCTCAGGAGACCTATAGGAGGGGTCCTTGAGCAAGTGACCTGGTTACCAAAAGTGCCTGCTTGTGCATGGCTCCTTCAGAAATCACGGGAGCAGGGGCTGCCCTGCCGTGCATCCCAGAAAATTGCTGTATAAACACAGCACAATTCATTCCTAAGGATGCTTGTGGGCTCTAAGTCAAAGCCTCGGGTTAGAGGCTTCAAGACTTGGGCCACCCTGCCCTCGCGGTGTTCCCTCCCACCTGTGACATGGGGATGGGGGTGTCCTCACAACCTGTCATACTGTTGCATCACATAAGAAGGAAGAACAGCTTTAGGAGGAAGCTAATTGCTTCTGATTTCTTCTATGACACAAGCACACACGAAACAAAACATGACAGGCACCCAGCACACACACACATGCACAGAGAGTGCCCACACAGACCTCTAAACCACCTTTCCTTATGAAAGGGATATACACACTCTAAATACAGTATTAGCAACCTAACCTACCAGTGTCTTAAGAATGACATATTGTGACCAGGTAAGTTTATTGCAGGGATGCAAAAAGTGTCTGAACCCAGAGTGGAGGGTAAAAACTGTATGGAAACAATGATAAAATTCTACAACCATTCTTGAATTTTAAAATCGTTTTAAAAAGCCTTAAAAAATTGAGAGAAAGTTCTTTAATTTATCATCTGTATACCTACCTCTGTATCTTTATGTGTGTCCGTGTGTGTGTGTGTGTGTGTGTGTGTATTTGGTCAATGTCTCATCACACACGCAGTCCTGTGTGTATAAATCAGAAAACCACAGAAAACATCCAATTTGATGACACCAGCCCAGCATATCACTGCCCAGCCGGGAGAGTACCAGGAGGCCGGACCCCCGCCCTGCGACTGTGCTGGTGACACATGAAGTCCATACGTAATTCCACCCCCTTCAATCTCAAAAGTGTCCTGATCTGACTAATAAATTATGTAATCACCCTAAGACATGAAATAAAAATAACTTTATGACATTGCAAAGAAATTTGCCAAACATATTTATTTCCGATGTTATATCAGAAAAAACCAAGGAAGCAAAGAAAAAAGGATGAGAATTCATAAGAAAGTTCAGTGTCTAAATATATGTGTAAAAATATAGTTTTCTTCTGTTGGCCTTCCATAATTAGTTTAAAACATAGTGGATTAAAGATCCTAGCCCCAATAATGATAAACTGTAAAATACAGGAGAATGTTAGAAACGTAAAAGAAGATAAAAATCACCTAAGTAACTAGGGAGATGTCCATTTTTATGGATGAGAAATAACCTTATTAGAAAGTTGCCCAAACCAGTCTATAAATTAGATTTTAGCCTCTTGCTCCACACACCAAAAGTCTAAAATTACTTGAAATTTTCCTTTTAAATTTCTAGAAGAATAAAAGCGTAGAATTCTCGAGAAATTTCTACGGTGATTATTATAGCCAAGTGTTAGTCTACAACCTTTTCCACACACTGTAAGTCCCGAGAAGCTGTCATTGTCTCATTTTATGGACGAGGACACTGAGGCACAGAGAGGTTCCTTTATCCCTCATCTCAGGACACGTGAACATCACTGCCGGCCGCCGCCCCGAAATGTGCCACCACAGCCTGTGCTTTGCCCCGAGGGTGTTGAGGCTCGGAGCCTCGTGGCCAGCCCAGCTCGCAGAGGGAAATTGACAAAAGATTTGTCCCTAGGGTTTGTCCACTGTACAATCCACCACCTCTCTAGAGACAAACAAGACGCGCCCACGATCATCACAGGCTGCAGTCGTTTTCTGTGGCTGCGTAACTGACCACCAGAAACTCAAAGCATCATCGACACCAGCCCAGGCTCTGGGCTGAAGTCAAGTTGTGGCGGGGCTGGCTCCCCATCCAGGGGCTCTGGTGAAAACTCGCTTCCAAGCTAAGCCTCATCACAGGTGGAATTCAGTCCCGTGGCTGCAGAGCCGAAGGCCCTGTCCTGCTGGCCGTCCCGCAGCCACTCCAGCTCCCCCGATGCGGCCCTCCACGACAGCAGCAGGGTCTTCCTGAGGCAAACCCTTCCCACTCAGGATCTCTGACTGCCTGGCTGGCGACCGGCTGAAGAAGACGCTCCGGCTTTTCAAGAGCTGGTGGCATAAGCTCAAGCCCGCCTGCCAGCCCTCCCTTCTCTAGCCATGTGACAACCCAACTACGGGACCAAATCCATCCAGTTCCAGGTCCTGGGGACCCCAGGGGTGGAGCAGTCTTGGATCCTCCTGCCTGGATCGTATGCCCTGGCTCAGGGGCAGCTCTGGAAAGTAGCCTGGAGGAGGGGACTGTGGTCAGGGGTCACCCTACAGGGTGATTGTTGGTGGACACCAGAGTCAGCCAGGTGGGAAACTGGAGAGCCCAGGGTGGCTGGAGATGGTGGGGCAGGGGTGGGGCAGATCTTCCCAAGGTGGGCCCCAGACTCGGGACAGGAGAAGGACCCCAGCCCCTCCGCCTGCTTCCACCCCTCCCCAGGCAGCCTCTGAGCAAGTGCACCTCTCACACCGTCGGCACACCCACCTCTCCTCCCAGGCCTACCCGTCCACATCCCACTGCCCGGGCTGATCTCGCCTCCCTCCAGGAAGAAAAGGACCTGCATCCAAGGATAGAGAGGGCGGTGGGTGTCTGCTGCAGAGGAAACGTTCAGAGTGGACCCCAACATGCCTGTCGCCCATCACCTCCACCACGTGAGGTCAGGACATCTTGGTGCCTCCGGAATTGGACACAGCGGTTAGTGTGTAACTGTGTACGTTTTCTGCGGGAAAACTTTAACTTTCATTGGGACGTTGAGAAACTATGGCCATCTCCTCTAACCCCCAGCAGTAAAAAATATATAGAATTTATTAATGAAGAAATAAATCATTGCTCTAAAAGCTATGCGTACCATGAGAGTAGATGCTATCAAGGTGCCGCCTGCTAAGCCATCGCCACCTCTCCCGTCTCTAGTCCAGACTCCAGCCTCCCCTGCAGGCTCACAGGGACAGGTGCGCGAGAGTCAGGGACCCCAGATCTCTCTGCCCCGCACCCTGGATGGCTCCCCTGCAGAATGGGAATCGCTTCCAGGAACACCCTCCAAGTAAGAGAGGGTAGCTGGAGGTACCAGGATCATGGAAAGAAGCCGATTTGGAGTCTGGGCACTTAGGAAGCACGGAGTCTGTGCTTTCTGTGTGAACTGCCTGAAGAAACAGCTCGGGTGACCCCGGGCCAACACAGTCGGGGACTGTGTTCTCCTGTCATCTTGGAAGCCTCGCCTTTGGTTTGAAAACCACACTGCAGAACGGGCTCTGGCTTCCCTGGACACAGAATAACTTTCCATCCCACTTAATTACAGCGAGACCCGTCATATTTATCTTGCGTTTTCTCTCAGGCAGTGTTTTTCTTTTAATTGGGATCTGAGGGCACCCCCCAGCCAAAGCTCCTTTGGCTACAGAGGGTGGCCTCTCCAGGCAACCTGACAGGCTCTCCCCAGAGGAGACGCAGGCCCGCCTGTGGGTTCATCCAAAGGGGCTCCACTAAATCATTTCCATCCCAGCCATGCAGATAATTTCGGCTTGAGGTTTATCTGCAGAAGGACTCTGATATTCTCAAACCGCCCAACCACTGTAACTCAAGACAGCGGGAGTCGACGTGTAAGTCGTGCAGGCCTCCCAGAGCTGCATCGCTGCCCACCTGGTGTCCCCTGTCCCCATGAATTTCTGCCAGCTTGTCCACTGGGCAGCCCCAAACAGGGTGGGCTGGGAAAGATGTGCCCTTGATCCAGGTTGTGCATTTCTGTCTGATCCCAGCGTCTGTTAGAGGCCGACGGGGCTTGGGCTGGTGCATCGATCATCCTAGGGTAACGTTTCAGAGACTCTGAGCTACCCGAGCTGCCAGCCATCGGAATTCATCAAATCCTATAACACTGCAGCCGGAAGTCCAAGCCAGACACTGACATAATGGGACAGTGGGGTCCCCGTTTCTGGTACCGGGGCAAAGCTTTTCTACAAAAACCCCCGGCGCACCCACTTGTTTCCTCCTTTCTGGGGTCAGCACTGCCGCACACTTCAGTCATCCACAGCCTTCCACGGCCCACAGTCCAGTGGCTGGTGAACGGTGCTTGGGCTCGCCCCCTTCCCAAACGCACACTGGTCAAGACGGCAGGTAATTCTCTCCTTGACTTTCAAGATACACGGCCCTCCACTGTCTACACGGGGTTTTGTATCCACAGCTGTTTTCATTTTATTTGGTGTCTGGGATTTCACCAATGTCATGTAATTTTCACATTTTCCCAAATTGAGCAGTTTTATTTTCTACTTCTGCTCTACCGCTACATCACAGGAATAGTCTGGGCTCTCTTAAAAGGGCAGCGTTTTAAAGTCTTGAAAGACAACTTTACTTGAAAAGGAGCCCTGCAGCTCATTTTCAGGGTCTCGTGCTTTTTGGATATCCAGGCCTGCTCTTCATCATTCATACATACGATTTTCCATGTGACTTGAGGATAAATGGCCTTAATAAATCCCATTATCCTGAAGAACAATAAAAATAACAGGTTGGTGACACTGGAGCCATGATAAATAACATTGTTTTGTTTTGCCACGTCATTATTATCTCCTTTCTCCCGCCTGGCTGCTGATAGACTGTGTCCCTGCAAACCCAGCCAGGGACTCTGGGCCCCGCCAGGGAGACAGGCAGCCCGGGAGCCTGTCTTCAGGCTTCAGCAAGTGTGGCGTCGACCATTCCCTGCAGTCAGAGACAGACACCAAACACTCCGACCACAGGAAACTATACTTCCAGCCACAGCAACCACGGTCCCTCCTTCTCCTTGGTGGAAGGATCTGGAACCCTGGATTTCTGCACCCACCTTCTGATTTACTTAATTATTAGAGATCCAAGTCTGAAAGCCAAGAGTTCCTCAAACGGGGGTTAAAAGGGCAAAGTGGAGGATATCAGAACAAGTTAATAAGCTTCAAGGTTCTCACAGAAGTTCTGGAGAGCACAGTGGGATGACAGCTTGCTCCGCTGGCATCGTCGAAAGGAATGAGCTTCTAAAAGGGGTAACCGACGAGGACCTACTGTAGAGCACAGGGAGCTCTGCTCAATATTCTGTAACAACCTAATTGGGAAAGGAATTGGAAAAAGAATACAAACATGTATATGTGTAACCGAATCACTTTGCTGTACACCTGAAACTGACACATTGCTAAACAGCTCTACCCATCAGCCCAAGTCCTGGGTGCGGGAGGGGCAGGGGCCCGTGCAGTTCGGGTAGAAAACCTGCCCGATAGAGTCACAGGCCCCAGAGCAAGGCCAGCCCATCCTTACGCAGCCACGGGGAGTGGGGGACGCCTGCCCTGCGCACTACCTGTGGTCCCTTCTTTTCCCGAAATCTTCCCTCCCACGTGTTCCGTGGAATTCGCATCCCCCACCCGTCACTCACGTCCCCTAGGGAGTCCTCTGCTCACACAGCGGATCTGAGCAGGTTCAGTGTCAGTCTCTCCTGGAGAAGGTCTCTCCTTTTCATTCTCGCCAGCTCTCTCAGACCGCCCCCCACGGGCCAGGCGCACACGGTGTCCCCAGGAAAGAGCAGCCGTCACAGCCGTCTCTAGCCCCGGACGAGGGCAGGCCTGGCTCTGAGCATCTGCCTTTCTGCTCACACACACCGAGCCAGCAGAGCAGGACCCTGCGCTCAGCCCCCTTCACAGGCGGGGCCGATGAGATGCGGGAGGGTAGGGACTGGCAGTCGGGACCCCGTGAACACGGAGCAGGGCTGGGGGGCCTCTGGCTGCACACTGCAGGGACTGGTGACTCTTCCAGGGATGCTCAGCAAACCGCGCAGCTCTTCTGGGCTCTGTGGTTGTTTGGGGAAGGCAGACTCCTCCCGCTGTGGTCCCGCTGTGGTCCCGCTGCCGGGGAGGGAGGCACAGGACACAGGACACCAAGCCACTGAGGGCCCCTTCCTTCTTCTGCTCCCCTCTCCCCTCTGACCACTCCAGCGCCCTGTCTGTGATGCCCAGCCCTCCTCCCCCCAGACTTCTCACATGTGCTCCGAGCTGGGGAGGGGGGAGGGGTGGGGGAGGGCTCTGGGGTCTTCTCATGGGACATCTCTCTTCCCTCTCACGGCTCCACACCCAGCCCTCAAGTCTGCATCTCAGGACTGTGTTTCCTCCTGAGTACCCCGCGCCCTCTGCTCACATCCCCCAGAAACATTCCTGGCCTCTGAAAGGCACCACAGCCACCCCGCCACTCAGCCTGCCCTCTGCTGCTCCGACAGCTCAGGCCGTGATCACAAAACACCAGTCATTTATTCCTCATGGTCCTGGAGGCTGGAAGTCCAAGGTCAAGGTACAGGCAGATCTGGTTTCTGGCGAGAGCCCTCCTACAGACAGCACCCTCATAGGTGGAGGGAGAGGGCTCCGGTCGCCTCCTCTCATTGGAAGGGCACTGATTCCTTGATGGGGGCTCCAACCTCATAACCTCATCTAAACCACGTCAGTGCCCAGAGGCCCCACCTCCAAACACCATCAAATTGGGGGTTAGGGCTGCTCTGAATTCATATAGAGTTCCTTAGGGCTTCAGTTAATTCATACAAGTTCTGGGTGCGAGGCAGGGAGGAGACACAAACGTTTGGCCCACGGCTTCTCCGTCCTTCCTGCTGAAGACACACGACACCTCCAGCATTTGCACCCTGAACTCCCATCACCTTCTGTGTCCCATCGGCCATCCAGCCTCACATCCTACCCTGTGTCTCCATTCTGAGCCACCCTATCTACTGCTGCAAGCAACTTTCCATAAGGGTTCAAAAGCTTTACATACTCCCCAGGTGCTCCTAAATGGGTGATGGACCCTCCAGGGCTGACCCAGGGCTGCAGAGACCAGCACACAACCCCCCACCTCACCTAGTCCCATGTTAGACTCCCATCCACATGGCTGTCTTCTCCCAGTGTCTGTCCCACCTGGACACACACCACTGGACTCACAGCCCTTCACCTGCTTGCCCTCTACATCTCAGACTCTCGGAGTGGATTCAGGGGTGCTGGGGGCCTGGGTCACGTGCACACCTAACAACGTGGAGAGGATGCAAACCACAGAGATTCACCCACCAGAGAGGAGCCTGATGTATTCCCACTCAGTCTCCTCTTACCCAGCTCCCCAAATATCCAGGGTCATCCAAATACCGGCTGGCATGAGGAACAGTCAGACAGGATGCTGGAGGAGGCACACCAAGGACTTAACGGACCGTGGATCAAACACCTGCCATTTTCAAGAATGGTTGACCATGCGAATACACTCCTCGCAGAGCTTGGGAGGCTGTGCGTGTGGGTCCTTGAACGTGCAGCCCCCTTTCAGGGTAAGGCCATGGGGCCTATCGGCATCTGTCCAATCGGCCCACTAGCCCTGGAGTCACAGCCCCACGGATACCTGCTTCTTCCCTCTTGCATTCCCGTGATGTTCTAGCAAACCCTCTCAGAAGGAGCTTGCTGAGTAACGAAGCGATGACAAGTGTGCTTTTCATGGCAGTAAGGGCCACATCAAGGGGACAGAGCAGGTTCCCAGGCCGGCCGTCTTGCCCTCTTGGGGGCTGCGGTGCGTCTGGCCACTCACTGGGCCCCTCTGCGCTCCTGCGCCGCCAGTGAGACGGGGCTGGGTTGAGGCCGGGTGATGCAGCAGCGCCGGCCCGCGTCCTCGTGCCTGGCTAGCCAGCCTCGCTGCCCACCCCACCCCGCCCGCGGTCTCCATCCTTAAACCGAAACTCGTCCGGACTCTAGAGTCTGCAACATGGGTAAAAACAGGCCATCTGAGGCTAAGGCAGGGGAAGAGACGGGCAGTAGAGTGCCCGTGGAGAGACCGACTGTGAGCCGAGCCCTGGGGTGGGGCTGCGCCGAGTTCCACGCTGTCTGCAGGTTCGGCTAGCCCAGCCCCCGTCTCCCGGGGTGTGAAGAGAGCTGTTACAGTTGAAGAAGTCGTCTGAAATTATGAAGACCGAAAATCACGGTGTCCCCAGGGTGTTAAAAATTCCAGGGCGCTAGGTCTGAATTTGGTACTTCGTCTACTTACCATTATGGGATGGGTTGGGCTTCAGAACTGGGGGGATACAGGACAGGGTGGGCAGACCCTTGGGTAAGGATGTCGCCCCTGCGGCAGGAAAATGACAAGCACACACACAGGCATTAGGACTGTGATGGGGGACGGGCGTTCTGCTTGGGAAGGATGCACCAGCTTTGCCCTGCCCAGTGACGTCCACCCCCGTGGCTGGCTTCAGGGATGTGACACTCAGCTTCCCAGCGGACCACCCCACAGAGGGCCTCAAGCTTGGTCTAATGCTACTCTCTTGCCATCTTGAAATTCTTAGTAATTTTTGAACCAGGGTCCCTGGAATTTCATCTTTCACTGAGTCCTGCAAATGACGTAGCCGGCCCTGTTCACCACAAACATGGTCCACGGAGGATGCTGTGTTGTCATGTGACTGGAAAAATGGATGTCATTATTTGGGGGAAAATAAGAGACTTTGGGTGATTCAGTATACAACCCCAGAATACTCCTATAGAAAGGCTACCACCTTGAGTTATTGACGCAGGTTGCGTTTCCTGAGGGCTGGGTTTGGTTGGCATGGCGCTCTGGTTGTTCTCTGTACCGGCACCAAGGGCTGAGCACATGGGCCTCTGGACCGGCATTAACACAGGTGTCCCGACCACAGCCTCTGTCCTTGCTGAAGCCAGCTACCACGTGGTGAGAAGTGATACATTTAAGTTGTGATAAAGAGTCTCTTTTTAAAAACATGAGTCCACAGCACATGCTCCTTGTAAGTATTGTGAAAAAACAGCAGGCCCACAAAACCATGATCTGATTCAAGGCATGCTGTTCATGGGTGTGGAATTTTTTGAGTCCCCCAAAGCTTATGATTTTTCTGATAAAATTGCACTTGAATGCGCGTGCTTGCTAAAATCAACCCCCCGAGTTTCTCCACGGAGCACATCACCAAGGGGAAAAGAATGAAAACCAGTGGCCGACGGGGTAGTTTGCATATTGTCTGATGAGGGAGGATAATGGTGCCAGACTGACGTCTTGATATTAGATCAGATGACAGGGGGCAAGGGGGGAAGTGGTACACAGCCCTCTAAGCAGAATTTCGGTTTCCAGCAACACCCACCTCTCAGTATTTAACAATCTTCAGTCCTATATTCCCCAAAGGGTTCAGATTTTATCTGTGAAAGTTGAGAGTTTTCAGGGGGAAAGGATGAAAGTCTTTCCTTTGTAGTCAACAGGGAGTATGGAACTGGGAACCATGATTCAGAAACAAGAACGTGCACAGTCACAGGTGTCCCTCTACTCCAGTAGGAGGGTCAGAAGCCAGGGGTGGGACGGAGATGGGACCTCCAGCCCCCCAGCCCTAATCAGGTCTGTTGCTGGAGGACACCTGCATCGCAGACCAGCAGAGCTGCTTGCACGGGCGGGTGGGCACCCCGCGCTATTCGGGCTGCCTGCCTTGCATGCTGGAGCTCAGAGCTTTGGGAGCTATTTCCAGGGTCTACACACACAGAACCCAGTGTTCCTTACAGATTCCAGCCCATTTAGCTGGGGAACGTGGCATCTGGAGAGACAGTCGGGGGTGAGGGGTGCTGCAGCTCTTTTCATGCATTTTCCTGGTTGATCATCGGCCAATCTGGAAAGAATCCACCCTTGTGTTCGCAAGTGTACTAAGAAAACAACCCATTATTCTGACTTAGAGGAGACGCTAATTCATGACTTACTATTCACACGGCGTTCAGACCCTCTGATCCAGGAAATGGACTGACGGGTCCCCCTAGGATCAGTGGCCACGGCACAATCAGCTTTGATATTTTAAACACTTGGGGATCCCTCCGGGGATCATACAGAAACAATGAGTTTCAAAAGGACAGGCTTTCAAACTAGCAAGAGAATGTTTAACAGCAGACGGAGGGGGAAAGTTTAGAAAAAACTTAAGAAAATATAGAGTCAGCTTGCAGCCTCCATAGAAGAAACACTGGGACCTTGCACGAGATGCCCAGAGAGGCTGAAATGCAAACCCCAATGGGCTGAGGAAGAAAGCCAGCCTGTGTGAGCAGGAGAAGCGGTGGCTCGGCCCCGCAAAGCAGTTCCTGTTTAAAGGAGGATCACAGCACAAATAGGGTCTCATTAGCCTCACAGGAGAATGCAAAATGGTAGAGACAACTGCAAAGAGAGGAAGATGAAGCAGTTTACTAAAAGCTCCAATAACTACCTGTGAGACAAGAAGCCTGGCTCGTGCTTCGGGGGCCCATCCAGTGAACTCGAGGAGGTGATGCTACACGAGGTACTTGGCTTCACCAGGTGACACCTGGCCAGGACCCCGATAAATGAGTGACCACTCACTCCAGGCCACCTGGGGGAAAGTGTCTGGATCATGACAAAGATTGAAGCCTCCAAGGAAGAGATTTTAGGGTCATTGTACAAAGTGAAGGGTGGCCAGGTGAGCTGGGACAGGTGTGACATTCTGAGGGCTTGGGTGAAGCGGACTGCAGTGCCACTTTCTTCAATTTCCTGCGTGTGAGCACTGAAAACGAAACCTCCATGCTGGTAACGGGAGGAGAAAGGCTCCGAAGAGACACCAGGTTGGATATGCGTGCAAACCTCACTTCCATCTTGGTGTAATTTGTGAAAGAGTTAATAAAAAGCAGTAGCACAACCAACACTTGGTTCAACGTTCATGGAGTGCTAGTTGAAAATGGCCACAATTTAAAATCACATGGGCAAAATAAGACCTGACCAAGATTACAGGGTGGTCATCTGCTCAGGGGCCCCAGCTTAGCTGCTGAGCTAGGAGACCTAGAGACAGAAGCACCCAAAGAAGCCAGCTAAGGACACAGAGATGTGCTGTCTAAAAACATGCTCAGTGATCACTGATCACAGAGCCCTGACGCGGGAGCAGATGGAGAGAGAGGCCTGCAGTAAACACCAGGCTTGAGAGAATATACTGAATTATCAAAACCCACGTGAGGAGACCTGCATTTCTGTCCTGAAATACAAGCATACTGGCCATTTTCAGGAATACTGAACATTTTGAGCTGCTCACCAACTAGTCTCAATTTTCCCGCAGTCGACGTGATGCTCCAGCAAGGTCTCTAGCGTCAGTCCACCTGGTTTTAAATCTCGGCTTCCACACGTAGTAGCCATAAGACCCCGGACTTTAAATTGGGGATGAAAAGAAATCTTGCAGGGTGCTGAGGACAAGACAAGGAGAAAACCATGAGAAGTACTTTGCACTGTTTTGGGGGAAAGTTCAGAGTTCAATAAGACATTCTTTAAGTATTAGCTTAAGAGCAGGTTTTCTATCTACTGTCAAGACTCCCTCTCTTCCAAGTACCCCCAGCATCAGAGGTGGTGCCCACGTTTCAGGATTGTGCCACTCAGGGATGACAGGCTGCAGGATGACAAAACGTCACAAACTGAGACTGCAAGGAAAGAAAATATGCAGTGGGCAGCAGGGTTGTTTCAAGGATGGACTTCCTGATGTGCAGGTGAAGGGTTTGGAGTATAAACACAGAGGCTGTGACAGTGAGCTGAGCTGTAGTCACTGGCAGGAACATCCCTGCAACAGTTGTATCCCAAAGTCATATTTTGAACAAATGTTCTCTCCAGCTCTATTTAGGTAGCACCCTGGTCATCCTCCAAACCTAATTCACTGCCCAGGGGCTAGTCCAAGCTCAAAAACAAACAAACAAACAAAAAAAAACAAGACATCCTTCTGGGTTATACTAGGAACAAATAGACAGGAAAGAACAGTATCCTGTCTGGTGTCTTGTTTCATTGATTCCTGTCAGTTCAGACTTCCCCACCTCCATGCTTCCCCTGATGTTTCCCAGAGCCGAGTCCTTCCATCTGGTAGAACAAGTAATAAGAGAAGAAAAGATGCGGCTTCTATTAACCAGTGTATAGAGAGTATGTCACTCAATTCTCAGAACTGGAAAGAAGGTTGTTTTTTAATTTCCATTTTGAAAATAAAGTCATAGTTCAAAAGAGAGGTAAGTAACCCACCCAAGTTCACAGAGGTAGGAAATAACAAAGGAGAGCTTGTGTATGGTCCTCTCCAGCATCTCGCATCAGAATGGGCTCCTGCCCCGGTGCTTCCCCTCCTGAACCATCACTGTTGCATTGATTGTCAGACACTTTATCACTCCCCACCAACCACGTGCCCTGGGGCTGAGATGGGCTCAGAGCTCCTTACAGCCCTCGGGATGTGGGGTGGAATTGTCCTGGTTCACATGTCCTGGGCCACCTGGAACCTTCACTCCCAGGACACTGGGTTCACCCCTCCCGGCACCAGATGCCCTGGGTGACCCTTACGTTCCCTCTAATTCCATGGTCCTCTGAGCCTCTGCACACAGCTTTCCAACCAGAAGGTCCTTCATGGTCACTGGCATGGCTGACCATTCCCAGTCCCAGCCCAGCACACCAGCCTGGCCCCCTAAGGGGGCTGGTGAGTCAGGTGAGGTGAGTCACCTGCGCCCAGGGTCTGCATACGGCAGTGGCTCCCCTCAGCCCCGCAGCTCTGCAGGGCATGGTCCTTGCTGTGTTCTGTGCTCTGAGCTCCTACCCCCTCTGCATTCCCTGGACGCTGCCATGCCTGACTGCGGGAAAAATCAGAGAATGTCGATGGGAATGATGGAACGGAAAGCATCCCCAGAGCTGGGGAAGCCTGCACTGACCACTCCTCCTATTCTGTGTGTCTGCGGTTGGCAGCGTAGAGGGTCCAGCCACCGTCAGGAGGACATTGCAGTGGGGAGCGTCTCACTCATCCATCCATATTCCTGCGAGGGCTAACAGAGGCTCCGGGTTCCCTGAGTTAGCTGTCACTCCTAGGTCGAGAATGAGTGGCTGCGGTAAATACGAATCTGGGAGGGAAAATATGAACCCATGCTATGGGCAGAGGCACTGCCCCGAGGGCCTCCTCATCTGGGTGGCGACAGTGATGCAGTTGGAGCCTTTGTTTAGAAACAGGCACTTTCAATGCCGGCTTCTCCTTGAAGTTTCCGTCCACATCGTTTTACGGTTAAATAAGAATTTTTTTCCGGTGAAGTTTTGTTTTTCAGATTTGAAACTGAACTTGCCTCCACTTGTGTGGTTTTTACCTCTAAGGAAACCATGTCCCCAGGTAAGAGCAGCTCCTGAAGAAGAGAACCGAGTGGAAAGGGGGGACGGCATCTGCAGAACCTCTGTGATCTCAGGCAGAGAGCGCAGAAAGCGGGATTAATGGTGAATTTCACTCACCAGCAGAGGTAGCAGTATGAGAGCAGAACTCTGCCTCCGCCACTGCACCTGCTTGTACAGTTCAAATTAAAACCTGAAACCCAGCAAATCCCACTTCACAATGGCTTTCCGTGCTGGAGCCTGGGAATTAAAGGCCTCCGTTGTTTGGACGGATTATTTCCCTGCCTCTACCAGCTTCAAAGAAATGCGAATCTTCCCTCACTCACTCTTCTATTGATCCTCGATCAGATGACTTTGTTTTGGATTCCTACCGAAACAAAGACAAACAGATACATTTTAAGCACTTTCATGTATGGCTTTGTTTCAGTTCAGAATTCTTACTGTGCAGCTACTTCCTTGTTATAAAGATTACTAGGCAGTTGGGGGGAAATCAGGGAATTACCATAAATTCTGTTCACTAAATACCGACACTTTCAGGCAAATTATCTCAATTGTAAAATACTTTGGCATCCCAAGTAATTATATGCAATTAAAACCCCACTGTTCCTTTCCTTTCCCTTGTTAATTTATAATAGAGTACCTGCACTCAGGAAAGCGAAACGCTTAGCAAGCACTGGAAATCAAAGCCATCTCTCAACACCGCCAAAATAAAGCCAAACATTTATCCTCCTCATTGGGCACTTCAGATTTCAGGTGAAATTATTTCATACTCTCCTGCTCTTTAATGAACTACAAAGAATCTGGAGAGTGTTTCCTTGAAGACAGAATGTTCTCAGGCTCTTTGTAAATACACCGAGGAGGGTTTCTGCCCTGCCCGCTCTCCACTCCAGGGCATGACTCAGATACCTGGGCTGGCATTAATGAGTTTCGCTCTGGGCCACACTGCACTGCTTTTGACCTGCTTCCTGGTCCTCCCAAGGGCTGCTGCTGGATCTGCACTTAAGCCTCCGATTAGTAAGTCGACCTGCGGCCACCCCAGTGCCAGGCACCCAGACAATGTGCCTGGGCTTGGCCCATGAAGACTCTCTTGTCCCCCCACCTCACCTCCCCAGCAGTGACCCGGGATCCAGCTCTCCCTCTGGCAAGTGCTTGCAATGGGACCGGAAAAAGCTCTCCTTGGGCAGAGCTCCTCCCCCCACACCCTAAGTCCAAGTTCCGTGCAAGTGACACTAATTTATGGGAGGTAAGAGGGTAATTATCTCATGAACATTTATTTGCAGCCAACCATACAAAAAGAGGGACACTTCTTTAGGAAAATTGTAAGAACTCAGTCCATGCTTGCTGGGATACAAGGGATATGACCAACAGTCCAGATTTTTCCAGGATGGAGGAGGAGGCTATCAGGACTGAGACCTCCAGTGTGGAAAACCAGAAAATCCACTGCAAACCGGACAAGCTGGTTACCCTCATGTACCTTGTGCTCAGTCGTCTGCGTGACCCTGTGTGACCAGGACCCGACTGGGCATGCGCGGCTCAAACTGTAGCTCCTGCACCTAAGGGCAGAGTTATCCCCTAGCTTTGGTCCAGCAAGGTTTGCGCACAGCCCCCACTGGTCCAGCCCATTATCAGGGCTCCAGGCACCGATACAGACAAGAGCGCAGGGCTCCTGGGGCTCCGATCCTGCTACAGACAAGGCCACATGTTGGAGAAGTCTCCACATGCCCCTGCCTGCACCACACAGCCCTTATCAATAAACTAAGAGGATTTTCCTTATCAACCCCCTCATCACCAACTCCAGGGTCAGAGTCCAGCAGAGAGGAAACCCTCCCAGTGGCAGTAGGAGAGAAATCAATCTGGGCAGAGCCTATACTTCTCAGGAGAAATTTACTTTCATAAGTATCCTTTTTCTGCAGTATTGGGGCTTCCAGCGGGGCAGGAGGAGGGGCCCTGGGGATGAACCCTGCTGTAGGGTGGTTCTGCCTCATTACGAGGCTGGGCCTGGATGCAGGGCACTGCCCATTTTCAGTCCATCAACCCAGGATGCCCATCACGGTTCACTGTCCCCCAGCCTTGTGGCCGCCCATCTCTAAGAGGCACCTACCCTCCTGCACCTCCAAGGAACACACGGGGAGTTTGCTGCCCCTTTCTGCCTCTCGGGACTGGCCGCAGGGCTGCAAGGGACGTTTGGGGTAACCACACTGGGTGCTGCTGGAAGGGAAGGGGGGACCGAGCACGAAGCCCACCCTCACCAAGGGCTGAGGGCAGAGCAGGACCCCACACGTGACCACCCCGTCTCCACGTTCTCACAGCCGTCCACTGGAATGTGCGCTCTGCAGATCTCCAGAAGCCCGAGTACAGCATTTTCTCATTGGAAGCCAAATCCGATGGTTTGCTTTTGAGAGCTCCTTCACATTAGGGTTCACCAACGTCCTCAAATCTAAGTTGTACTGAAAAAATAAAAACAAAAAGCCGCACAACCTGGACGTGAGCCTCAACGTGACCGTTTGTCCATGATCAGTCTGGAGAGGGACTTCACAGGCCCAGAAAGAGCCGCACGTCCCTCACCAGCTGAGCTGGCGCCATTCTCTGTCCTGCACCGCGGTGGGTTCTAGTTAAAAGGCAGCAAATCTCAAAGAGCTGAGAACTAGTAACAACTGTACTATAATAATACATAGTAACTTTCCCCATTAGGTTATTTTCCCCACTTCTCAATGCCCAGGGGAATCAGAATCACCAAGATTGTTATCAGGGAAGCTAAGTAGCTGAACCCTCCAAAGATGGGGCATTCTGATAACTATCTGTCACATTAACACGACCTGTGTTTTAATTTAAAATCGAGGCCTGAACATTTCTTGACAGTATCAAGATGCAGGATGAACCTGAGCCCCCCATGGGAGCCACGCCCCCTGAGTGATGTCTGCTCCCTTAGGTTCTAGAAGCTACCAGGTTTCCCATGCTGAAGAAGGGAAGTGTTTTACCAATAAGGCAATTAGAGAAGAGTCTTACCAAGTGCTGCAGGTGCCCTGATAGACCCAGTACCCATGTCTTTTGAATCCAGATGGCCCTTCCCAGCCCACCTCCTGGGTCGTGATTCTAGATTCTAGAATCTAGTGATTCTAGAGCACTGCTCTCTAGAACTTTCTGCCATGATGAAAATGTCCTATATCTACGTGGCCCACTGCACTAGCCATTAGTCTCGCATGGCTACTGGGCACTTGAAATGTGCCTGGTGAACCTGAGGAACTATATTTAAAATTGTATTGTGTTTACATTTCGATTCAATAGCACACATGGCAAGCAGCTGCCGTATTGCACACCACAGGTTCCGAGCTTTGAACGAGCAATGGAGCAAAAGTAAAAAAGAAAAAAAAAGAAAAAGAAAGAAAAGACACTCTGTAGTGTCTTACTAGGCAATTGGAATTATGTATCAAAAGCCTTTACCAAGTGTGTATTTTTTTTCCTAAGAATTTCATTCCTAGAGATCTACCCTAAAGAGCTAACTTAGGTCTCAAAGATTATGGTATACAATTATAAACAACACTGTTATCTAGAATTATTTAAAAACCCCAAACCAACTCAATGCTCCAAAATAGAGAAAGGATTAAATGAATTATGTTTATCCAATAGGATGACATACTTCTAAGAATATTAAATGACATTGGGAAATGCTTTAATATAATTTTAATTGAAATGTCTGGTTACAAAACACTATATAAAATATGATGCTCATTTTATTTATGTTTGTATTTATATCCCCCAAAATATTGCCTAGGGTTATACCTGAATGGAAGAATTATTTCTCTTTTACAATTTTCTATATTTTCTTTCATGTGTCTAAATTATTTTTACAGAAAGAAAAAAATCAATGGCATGAATTCATTTAGTCTCCCAATGTGTCATTCAGAAATTGGTCATTTGGAATAGTAAATGGTACCCAGGGAGTAGAGGAAACAGCTCTCAGCACTTACCGTTTGGTTCACGCCATTAGGGTACCACTTAGGTGCATTCTTAACCGAGTAAATTAACTGACTATTGGTTTAATGTGTGGACCCCTTCCGGATATTCTGTCCCTTTCTTTGCTGTGCACAGCTCTGTACTGTGTCCCAAGGAAACTATTTGTTTCCAAGAGAGAAATGGCATAGACCCTGATTATTTAAAATAATAATAGCTACAAAACAATCAAATGTAAAAACCCAATGACAGGAGTTGATGTACTTTGAGAAATACCTGCCTTATGCCTTCCATGCCTTGCAGCAAGGCACACATTCGGAAGCTCTGGGAGGGGAGGAGAGTCTCCCTTCTCAAGGATCTGTATTCTTCCAGCACTTCTGGTCTGATTGGTCCTGCAGCTTGAGATGAGCCCCGTGGCTGGGAGAAGAGAGCACAGTCTACTTCCTTGCCACTGGGAGGGCCGGCCAACAGCTCTAAAATTGAACTCTATGCAAACTTGTGATGACTAACTTAGTGAATCGTGTCAAATTTTAAACTTTATTTCATTTTATTTTTTATCAGCTGCTGGATAATTGAAGGGGAGAAGATGCCCAATTGACATCCCGCCCCAGGCATCAGCCTGTCTTGTCACAGACTTGCCTCCCAAGACATGTGTCAAGAGGATGTGGCTTCGCACAGAAGTGGTCCCCCTCTACCTTGTCAAAAGTTCCTGGCTTCCTCCTGCTGTCAGAAAGCACCCTCCCTCTCTGCTCCATCAGCCGCTGCTTCCAATAGAAGGTAAACATCCTCCAAATCAATAATTGATGAAAAGGACTTTTAAAAGAAGTAGTGACCCTCGAATCTCACTTCGATATTCTTGTTTTGACACAACCATTATCTGTCATCTTTAGAAAACCACCGAAGTCTAAATTATCAGCAAAATAAAGTTTAAATCACAGACTACATTTTTTTCCTGTACTGAACTACTTGAGGAGGAAGGTACCAATTTTAAAAATAAGTGAATAAATGATGAACCATCCAGTACATTCCACCTATGGACAAAGTGTCATTGTCAGTCAGAAATGAATCCCTGGCTGCCCTAACCCAGCTGGCGTCCCTCCTGTCACACCGCCCACACCTGGATGGCAAGTTCACCCATATTTGGAAACAGATTTCACATCAGAATCATAATACTTGAAAAGTTTAACTTGAAAAGCCAAACATCTGAAAAGTCTGTGGTATCCCCCAATTTAAGATTCTGCAAGAGTGGTAGCCGGGTTTCATTACACATCCTGAATCTTAGCTGGAAAAAAAAAAAAAAAAGAATATAAAATAGCACAAATGTGAAAAGCAGTGGAGTTGAGTATTTCCTCGGGAGTTTCCTTCATTTTGCTTTTTTAATTCTAACTTCAAAAATGCATTGCTTAAAAAAAAAAAAAATGCATTGCTTCACGTCAAGAGGATAATTCCGAAAGAAAACAAAGGGACAGCAGCAGCTAGGTGCAGTGAGTGGACCCGTGTTTTGAACTATTTCGTGTGGGCAGTGATCTTGGCTATTGGCCCAGATTTTAAATGTTGGTATTTGGAGGGCTGGTGGTGTCTTTCACTGTCACCAGTTCTGACTACTTGAAGTACATGTCTTGGTGTCTTCAGGATAATTTGCAGGTAATTATTTATTTTTCAAACATCCTCATGATTGCCTTCATTTAAATATTAAGCTTCCAAATGTATTTTAAATTAATTCATTTACATTATACACACACACATTTTCTTTTCAAATTGAAATCTGTATTCCACAGAGGCAAGCCCACCTATAATATGGTATCTTCTGTGGGCAGAATTAATGCGTCAAGGTGGAAGGGGATGAAAGAAGACTGTGTCTTTTGTGGAGAATATGGTGCATTCCCGCAGCCTGAATCAGTATAAAAGGCTGCATCCGTCATTCCTGGTGCCCGCCCCAATTTTCTTTCTTCTCTATTGTTACCCTCTCTCCTTACCCCCTTAAAACAGTGATGGGTAAATGAAAAGAATGGATCTTAATTAAATGCAAATCAACGTAAGAACCAGCTATTGTGCATGAAGAGTCACACAGGGATAAGGCCTAAGGGAGGGGGGTAAGCTCTCTGCCCTGAGTAATGGTGGAGGGGACTGGCAGACCCTGAGATGCCCTCGGATGGCCCCTGCATCCCCTCCACCTTGCACACTGATAGAGCAAGTCAGGGATGGTGAGAATCAATCAGTAACCCGCAGCCTCAGACCCGCAGAGACTTCACACACCAAAGGCTTCTTTTCGTTCCTGTCATGTGTCCGTCAGGGAGGCCATGCGGCCTCTGCTCACCCTCCCAACAAGGTCCCCGGGCTGATGGAGGCTTCATCTCAACATGTGAATCACGCACCTGCCCTTATAGCTGCTCTCGGGAATGGCACATGTCCCTCTACTCTCAGTTCACCCTCCACAAGTCACATAACCACATCCAGTCTCGAGTGAGAAAGCAAGCACCATCCGCCATGTTCCTGGAAGTAGAGGCTGGGGTTGTGTGAAGAGACCGAGAGACCGCAACAAGCAGGAGTGTGCTGGGCCCTGGGGCCCAGGCTGGGAACACAACGCTACTCAAGGCAACCCATTCCCTTTGCCATACAGCTCAATGTCCCCAACTTCCTTGCATCTGGCATGGCCATTGACCTAGTTCTACCATTGGGACTTATGAAAGCTCTGCTGGGGGACTCCTGAGAATGACCATTCTTTCAGGGATACGTAAATTCTTTTTCTTCTGCCTGCCTTTCTCTTCTCCCTATTTGAACATGCGTGTCTGAAGGTGTGATGCTTGGAGTTGTGGCAGTCATACTGAAGCCATGAGGCAACATCAACAAGCTGTGGATGGTGGAGCAGAAGAAAAGAAGGAGTCTTGGCCTTCATGGTACCATGGAGCCACTGCATCAAACCCTGAAATGCACACCTCCAGGCTTCTTATGTGGGAAAATGGAGTGACTGTTCCATTTAAGTCAGGACTAGTCAAATATTTTGTTGTGTGTAGTGGAATGAATCCAAACTGATTCAATCACACTTCTGCGAATAACCAGCCAGAAAGTAGACTATCATCAACATTGCAACAGAGATCTAAGAGTCAGTGAAGGGACCATGAAGGAGGATTAACTCCACTGGAGCAGTTGGGGACACTCTCTTGACTAGTAAAGATGCTGAGGAACTGGTAGGAACCTGGCACCAGCCGAGCGTCTGCAGCGTCCCAGTGCAGAGGATAATGCCCTTCCATTGCACCTTTCACTCAACAGTCACTGACTCAGAACCAGGCTCTGGGCTAGAGAGTGGGCGGAGGAGAGGTGGCTGATTAAGAGGTGGCGCTCAGGTCTCCAGTTGGGAAACTGGTTGGACGGAAGCACAGAGAGGCTGATGTCTTTGGGCCACACATGGACAGAGCCTTTCTGACAATGACAACGGGATCACATAAGCCAAGACAGGCAAAAAAGTGGGAGGTGGAGGTTACCAACAGGACCTGGGGACCCATCTGTGCCCTTGGCTCCCAGAAGGTAGCAGAGCACCTGAGTCCAGGCTCGGTTACAGGTACCAAGAGCTACCACTGCTCATGCCCTTTCAGTGTAGATTTCTGTCACCCATGGGAGCCGACTCTTACTCTAGTCTAGTACAGCCTAGAGTGCCTGACTTAATAGGAAGCTGTAAGTGACTCAAAACACTTCAGAATTCCTGGATGAAAGCAGCTCTAGAAACTCAGAGTGTAATTAACTGTGGAAAAGTTAAGAAGTCCGGACTTGGCAACAGCAATTAAAGTAGCTTTAAAAGGGCTCCCCGTCCCTCTCGTGTCCATAATGAGGGTAACTTTAATTACATGACCATTAAAATCTGGTGGCTTTACCCTCCTTAATTTGATCAGTTGTAAGTCAGACAGCGTTGGTGCCAGTTCTCAAAGGGTGTCTTGTTAGTTCACCAGTCTGAGCGCTGAAATCTAGGAGGACACGCAAGACAAAAACACGTTGATTTTTAGTTTGGAAAGGCAGAGAGAAAATACAGTGGAGCTCCATACAACCATGACAGGCATGAAAAGAGTTAAAAGAAAACTCTCTTCTGAGCCTTCAGTATGACTAGAATGTTCACGAAAACAAAAGGAAGGCCTCACTTACCTAGTAAGTGGCAGAAGGGAATAAACTCTCAGACACCTGGGCTCAGGGCACCAGGGGGCCTGTCCCATTGCTCGTCTAGGGGATGGCTGGGGCCCTAGTCATTTTCTTAAGGTGTTTCTGAGACTGTCTTGTCATCGTGCAGAAACCCCGCTGTAAGGCGCTATTTCTCTCTTCCCCACCGTGACCCCAGGCTACGGTGTCTACAGTCCTGTCAAAGTTTCCTCTCCACATGGCCATCACTGGGAGTTTGTCCAAGACTTCCTCCACCAAGAGCAAGAAGAACCATGTGTTAAGTCCCGTTGCACGTTAGATGGCGCTGTCAAAAGATACGTCAATGTCCTAACACCCAGCACCTGGGAATGGGACCTCCTTTGGAAAAATGGTCTTTGCAGATGTAACTGATTTAAGAATGGTGATGTGAAGAGATCATTCTGGATTATCTGGGTAGCCCCTAAGTCCAACAGCAAGTGCCCTTATAAGAAACAGTAGAGAGACACAGACACAGAGGAGGACGCCATGCACAGACAGGGACAGAGTTTGGAGTGATGTAGCCAGAAGCCCAGGAATACCTGGAGCCCCAGCAGCTGAGTGAGGGAGGAAGGGTCATCCCCCAGAGCCTGTGGAGGGAGCTGGGCCCCAAGACACCTGGATCTCAGACGTCTGGCCTCCAGACTGTGAGGGAATAAAGGTCTGTTGTATCAAGCCCCCCAGTTTGTGGTGCTGTGTTAGGGCCACCGGAATACACACCGAGCCCCATGCCCCTGGGGACCCAGGACACCCTGCTGAGTTGTTCTTCAGGTGCTGCCACTTCCAATGGAGGGGCTGGACTGTGGGGGGCACAGGGGTCCCCTGTCAGTCTCCTCGGCTCCAGAAGCCCCTCCTTCCTGGGCCTCGTGCGCACGTAGAGCCGGGAGGTGACACTGATCGTCCCTCCAGGCTACCCAGAACTGGCCATTTCTCTGCGTGACTGCTGTGTGCAGGCCCCAGACGTGCTGAGTCTCCTCCCAGGACATTCAGGGACCCTCAATGTCCCTGCGTAGGTTGGAGTCTCTTGATCTTCCAGACCCCGAATCCCCGCCCATCCCCCTGGTGGCTCAGGGCTGTGGCTCGAGAAATCTCTGTGTAACAACGGTCTCTTGATCTGCCATGAAACCTACTTCAGATGAAACTGTGTGTGCCCTTGGCATCTTATGCCTAAAACTGGGGCCAAAAATCCCCAGTCGGAAGTCATTGAGGTTTTAAGTTTTCAACAAGCTCATGTACAAAACCATTCTTCACATTACTGTAAGTGTTCCATAAAGCCCCTGGTTAGATTTTTTAATGACCAGCTGAGTGCAAGTTTCCATTTGGGTTTCTGACATGCGCAGGACCTGCTCCAAGTGGGTCCTGAGTTATGGAAGTCATGGCTGGGGGAAGCTGACCCTGTGGACACATCCGGGAGCCTCCTTACTCTCTGGTCATCTTATTCCAAACACCAAACTCACAGTGAATGGGAGAACTCGAAGCAGAAACCAGTTCACCTTTCTGCTGGTGGTTCATTGATGCCGTTTAGTGAACAGAGAAAACAAAATTATGAGGTGACTGCCTATTCCAAGAGAAGAATGCCAGACTATTTTATAAATCCCCAAATAAGATTGCAGAGGACAGTACACAACCACAAAGAAACTCAGATTAAAGAAACAAATGTTTTGTCTTTTGGGGCCCTTAGTGTTAAGGTATATTCCCCCCTATATCTAGATGCCCTATAGCCATAACTTCATTTTCTAAAGTCAATTGCATTGATGTCATAGTGTTTGGCCCCAAAACTGAGCCTTTAAGTGTGTGTCTCTGACACATACTTAACATAATTCTTATGTCTTAACATAATTGTTAAGACAATTATGAAGGTCATTAATTCTGCCCTATGCCTCCCTCACCTGTGCTGGTCACCCTGCAGGTATGGAAAGACACAACAGAGGATGCCTGCCCTGAAAACAAAAGTAGAATTCTCCTGGAATGGCTTTTATGAATTTATCATCAAAATACACCCCTCAGCAACAGATGCTCAAGTCAGTTTTTGAGAGGAAAGCAGACCTGCTCAGTTGAGAATAAACGCAAGGGCAGGAGGAATTATAACAACTCTGAAAAATGGAAACAAAGAAATAATGGTGTAGGAGCGCAATGCAAATGACGCCATTTATATTTTAGACAAGGACTCCAGCCAAAGTCTGTGAAGAATTTTAAGGTTTGAATTAGACTTTAAAATAGATCGCCCATGTCTGAAATGAATAATACTAAAGTAGCTTTTCTAAACGAATGTGCTGTTGACTGACCTACTCTAAAATGTGACTGATTTGGGCTTTCTGTCCACACAGGCTCACAGAGCACCTGCCACGGGGATGCAGGGGCCAGGACCCTGGGTCTCCCTGCTGCCCTCTGCTCTCAGGGTCCTGGGCAAGGTCCCTGCTCTGGATCCAGCAGACAGAGCAGCCCGAGGTAGGCACTGGTCACTGGGCTGCTGCCCCCCTGTGCCAGCCTCAGCAACTCCCCACAGGATCAGTCCCCTCTACCTGCCAGTCCTTGGTGTCCCTGAGGCACATCAGCTGCTCCCTCATTTGGGGCCAATCCCTTCCTAATGTCCCCACCCCCGTCCAGGGCCCCAAAGCAGAAGTGTGTGTGAGACATGCATACAGTGCATTGCAGATTGCCCACTTTACACATGGGATCCCAGGTTCCTGGGTGTCTACTGGTGACCCCAGGAGCCTTGCCCAGGACACCAATGCCACAGCAGGATCCCCGGTTCTCAGACTGGCCCCTGCACACAAACACCATCTGCCTGTCCTCTTCCTTTATGGAGTGAGCGGCTATCCAGAGGTGTCCCCTGTTCCCAGCACCCTTCACACTTCTGCCTGGACCTCCCCATGACAGACACCAGCAGGGGCAAACAAACACCCCAAAGGGTGCAGTGAGGCTCCCATCTCACCAGGGCCCATGGCTTCCCCACAAGGAGCCACCTCCAGTTCTCAGGTGGGCTCCCCTCACAACCGTGGAGGAGACATGGGCACCTTTCTCAACAGGATCCTTAGCAGATATGCAAACGCATCCAGCCAGGAGAGCCCTCACTCAGGCAGGAAGGCATGTGGGCAAGATTGCTCCACAGCCCCACTCGGACTAATAACTGATTGAATGCCATTGAAATGCTCTTTAATTGTGAGCTAATTCAATCAACTCTGGGATCCTGAGCAATGGTGTTTGACACGTGGTGAGGATCTGTATGTGCTGCCCTGGAAAAATAGGGAAGACATCATTAAGGGGAAATTGAGTTGCAGACAATCATCAGGATGGGCCTGTATCACTTGCACAAAGACACATGCAAAGCTATGCACAGGCACATCCCAAGGTGTGCATGTGTCTATCTGTGAATGTGCAGGGGGCAGAAAGGATAACCACAGGAATGGCACAGTGGTTACCTCTGGGAATGGAACAGAGAATTGACAGAGGAAGGTAGGGGGTGGGGCTGTGAAGGGATATTTTTATTTTATATGAAAATTTTAATGACAGAAGTATACGTATGTTGCTCCCATTACAACCAAGAAGGACCCTATGAGACTTTCCCAGAATAGACCCCTACCCATGTCCTCTCCCTGCCTTTTGTCTGTAGGAAAACTTTAGTCAAAGAATGCATTTAATCAGAAAAATGAAAAAATGCAGAAAGAAAGGAAAACAGTCAAGTAAGAAAAAATAATAATATCTTAGCCATTAAACAAGGTCAAGGACCTTTAGTTCTTCCTCATGGACTATAGATAATATTCTGAGCCATGTCTTTTGAGCTGTTTTGCAGATACTGAAACGCCCACAGGTGGAAGAAGTTAACTGTCTGATGCCCACAAGCATGTAGACCCCAGACTGGCTGGAAACAGAAGGTTGATGATGCTGACTCTCAATTACCTCACCACCAACCAATCAGAAAAGCGTCCACGAGCTGACCACGCCCTGCTCCTTGAGCACTATAACACTCCTCACTACCCGCTCCAGGGTGGGACACACAATCCTGAGGGTGTTAGCCCACCGTGGCCCCCTTTGCCTGGCAAAGCAAGAAAGCTATTTCTTTCTACTTCACCCAAATCTCTGTCTCTGAGATTTAATCCAGCACTGGTGTACAGAGGCCGAATTTCAGCAACATCATCACTAAAAAACAAAAACAATTAAGATGTGTAATAGTAATAGAGTGTGGTGTGTCTTCCTGGGCCGCCTGAAAGAGGCAGGGTGAACTACACCCCAGAAACTCAGGGGTGGGGGCTGGGGTACAAGGTCCCTAGGAAGGAGGGTGAACAATGTGCAATGCTCATCAGCCTGGGAAGGGGAAAAGGATGCTCAGATGAAAGCAAAGACAGGGCAGGGGTAGCGGGAGGTGGTGGAGGCTCAGGTGTGGACAAAGCAGCTGGAGAATAAAGGGCTTACCAAGGTAGACAGCAGATGGAGCGAGAAGGTGACAGGAACTCTTTACACCTTGCCCAGGATGCTGGACTTAACTCTCTAGGAAATGGGGGAACCTTGATAACTGGTAACTAGATGAGAGTAGCTTCGTCAGTTTGTGATGTCAAGAGATGGTCCTTGAAGCAGAATGGAAGACTCGTTAAAATGGAATCAGACTGAAGGCAGGGAGATCTTTTCAGAAACCCTGACAATAATCCAGTCTACTGAAGATGTCAGGCGAAGTAAAAGAATGCTAATAGGGCTTCCCTGGTGGCTCAGTGGTTGAGAGTCCGCCTGCCGACGCAGGGGACACGGGTTCGTGCACGGGTCCGGGAAGATCCCACATGCTGTGGAGCTGCTGGGCCCGTGAGCCATGGCCGCTGAGCCTGTGTCCCAAAAAGGGAGAGACAACAAAAGAGAGAGGCCCACATACCCAAAAAAAAAAAAAAAAAAAAAAGAATGCTAATAGATAGGGTGCCCATATAATTTATTGTCCAACATAGAAAATTCTAGCAAATGAAATACCTTGTCCAGAGCAACATTGGAATTGTCCCAGGCACACTGGAAGGTAGGGGCACCTCCTTAATGGAGTATGAGAGGAAGAGATGCTTTGGAGAGAGAGCTGAAAAGTCACACAGTGCCCATGTCTCCATGAGGGCAGGACGACACCCACCTCTCCTGTTCTCCATTTCCATTGTATCTCCAAAACTGGCCCATTGCCAGGAATATGGTGAGCGCTCAGTAAATAACCATTGAATAAATGGATGGTGAACAAGACAGAATTGAAGGTGGACGGCTGAAGGAGGCGTCAGGCTGGCTGTCAAGATCTGAGCTACTTCATGCAGGATGGTACCCTTTGCTAGGACCACAGACATGTGAAGAGAAGCAGGTATACCTGCAGGTTGTCGGGTGAAGATGAGTCCAGTGCAGTTGAGTATTGGGTTCTGTAACTCTTGGCTGAGATTTCAATGAGAGATACCACTGGTAAAAGCCCAGAGTGTGAATGAGGGTTTCCAGTGAGGGCGCCTAGATTGAGAGCAGAGCTCATCAGGACACTGAAGTGAGCGGGCGAGAGATGGTATTAAGGGCAAAGTAGGCAGACAAGGAGCAAACAGAGAAACAGAAGGCACTTGTGGAGTGGGTGGTATCAGTGACAGTGGGTGTCAGGGCCAGGCATCCAAGTCGGACTTTAGGGTCTGCAGTAGAATGCTGTGAAGTTCACTGGGGTTGAAGGATCAAACTGTGCAACTAGGACTCTTTTTCATGAAATGTGCTGTTCATAAAATGTGTTTTCTCAACCAAATTCCAATCCAATTTATTTAAAATTCAAATGTTGGACCCAACTCCATACCTAATGAATCAGAAGATTTCTAGGCACGAACCATACATTTTAACATGCTTTCCAAGGGATTCTGAAGTTTTAGAATTTTAAGATAATATATGGGTTTTCCAACTGGATTATGAATACCAAGGAATGAAAGATGAGCTTGGAAAGGAGAAGACAATTCTGGGCTCAGACTGTGGGTTGGAAAATGGAAGGAATCAGAGGACTAAGTGCTGGATCCAGACAAATGCCAAATCTAACATCTCACTGGGGATACTCTGTCTTCTAAAGGAAACACTCAATTGCATTAAAAGAGACCTTCCAGGAGATAGGAGAAGAGACCCACAGCTGCTCAATTCCTTCCAGCTTCAGTGTATACATTCCAACCATGAAGGGTGACATATGATGTGCTAAGGACATGGACCTCTTTCCTCTGCGGTCAAGAGCGAACCAAGGATATTTCAGTAGGGGAATGAAATGAATGTAACTGCTGGTAAAATGACCCCATGCAGCACGGAAAGACGGAAAGATGGTGACTCAGGAGGCCCTTGTAACAATCTACGGGCTCGAGTTGGGGTGGGACAAGGCTAGATCTGAAAGACTTTTAGGAGGTAGAAGTAACAGGTCATAGTAACTGGATATAGGCAGCCATGGAAAGAAGGAATTAAAAACAAGCACCTGAATGAATGATAGTGAGGTACCGGAGGAGGGACCAAGTTTGGAGGTGAACAAGCTGATGGGTAGGGGAGGGGTTATAAAGGGTGATTCTTCTGGGCAGGGAAGTCAATATTTATTTTAATAAAGTTCTGGGAAACTCACAGGTTTGTATTTCAGGTGGGCGGTAGTAAGGCTTAGAGGAGTGGTTTCTTCTCGGATGGCTTGGCTTGATGATAAAATTAAATAGGGAATTCAAGGGGCAGGGAAGAATTTGCAGAAAGTCAACAACCATCAGCTCCTTGAAATAAATACGTTATGGGCTTACAGCGCTCCAACATAGCACGGAGTGAGTCTCGGGAAGCAGAAGCTTTCATCCTTGTGTGACGATAGAGATCTCTATGCGTGGACAGAGACACTTACACAAACACACTGTTCTACAAAATCGCATCTCTTCTGATAAGAGTAAATCTTCCTGGGGGGCTGAGCATGAACGCCAGGGTTTTAATGGAGCTTCTTTTATTTAACTTCTACATAACCCGTTTACATTGTGATATAATTAAGTTAGGGGTGAGCAGCCCAGAAATTGACTACAGACTTGATGAGCCTGTAAACTACCCAACTGTTAGCAAAACTGCAACAGTCGCTTTCGTCCTTCCTCTCTCTAGATGAAACAAAGTTAACCCCTGGAAGTGTGACAGGGTCTATCTCCCAGTGAGGACTCCAAGGGGCACTGATGGACTAATTGACATTGAGTTTGTTCCATGCAGATGCTAATCAATGATAACGTTTTGCATATATTACGTGTGCATTATGGAGTCAGCAAGGAAACCATCTAGATAGAAACATCACTTTTTTTCCTGTGATATTGAACGGCTCCCCCTTCACATGTCAGTCAGGAGTTTTGTGATACAACACACACGGAAGGATCGTTATTCTACTTTATGACCACTCTATTTATCTGCCCTCATGAGGAAACTATTAACTCGGTCTTTGTGTAATGGCCTGGAGTTTTGATGCCGGGGAAGGCTTGCAATTAAATTATTTTCATCTTTATTAGTAATGATAATAATAGTAATTGCCTTTATTTGACAGCATTATTTTCCCCCTACATTTGTGTCCTTCCACATTTCTGCTTAATTTAACATTTTATACATCATAAAGAATCAATCAAGTTCTTCAACATCCTGTCATAAAAGATATGACTGTACATTCCGGACCTGTAGAGAAAACCCACCGCATCTGACCAGCAAGGAGGTGTGCAAATATGCCAGGTTTCACAAGCAGTTGGAGGTTTCTGCATCTTCAGATCACGTGAAGATAAGAGAATCAGAATCCTAACAATCGTGCGCTTCAACGATTTTTCACGTTCATGTTAAGGCACAAAACCCTTTGTTCAGACAAAACCTTACCTGGAAATTCAAGACATAAAATGAGGAAATGGAGCTCTTTTGCCCAAAGGGCGAGGAGAAGGGCCGCAGAGCCTTCCCATGTCAGCTGCCTCTCACCTGCCCCAGGTCCTCCTGAGCGGACCCCCCAGGGACCCCCTCCTCATCTACCCACAGGAGCACTCAGGAGGAGCCAGGAGGGACACAGGGGTCCTGGGCACTGGGGGCATGGACCTGGCTCACACTTCGTCTCCCAGGGTACCCAAACAGGCAGCCACCTTGGCTGAGATGTTCCCAGCCCTACACAGCCTCTTGATTTCCTCCAACACGTCTAAGGGTGTCCTGCTGTTCCTCAGATACCTGCCACATATCCTCATGGCCCAGAATACAGTCCAAACTCATCATGCGCTCGTGAAACCCACTCTGATGCAGCCCAACTTCCACTGCATCCCTGACGACGCCAGCTGCAGCCTGGCCGGCGTGCTCACGGCTTCTGGGACCTGTCATGCACACTGGGAACACCCTCTGCTCAAACGCTTTACCCTTCCCAAGCCAGGTCACCTTTCAATGCCTGGTTCAAGTGGCAGGTGGCTGCATCCTCTCCTCGTTGATAGAACGGATCGCTACCTCCTTTGATTCCTAAAGTCTGGGTCCCTGGCATCAGTCCAGGTCTAGGGCAGTGGGGAGAAATTTCCCGGTTATTTGGACAGAGGAAAGTTAATATGACAAATTCTTAATTAGGTATTTTTATGAGTTGAATTGTGTCCCCCCCAAGATTCATATGCTGAATTCCTAACCCCTGTTACCTCAGAATGTGACCTTATTTAGAAATAGGGTCCTTGCAGCTGAAATTGGCTGAAATGAGGTCACCTCAGAGTAGGTTGGACCCTAATCCCATATGACTGGTGTCCTTGTGAAAAGGGGGAATTTGGACCCGGCGTGCACACAGGGAGAAGCTCTGTGAAGATGAAGGAAGAAATTAGGGTGATGCATCTGCGAGCCAGGGAACCCCAAAAATGAGCAGAAACCTCCAGAAGGTAGGAGAGAGGCCGGGGGCACATTCTCCCTCACAACCTCAGCAGGAGCCAGCCCTGCTGACCCCTCAGTCTTGGACTTGGAATCTCCAGACAGTGAGAGAACACATTTCTGTTGATTAAGCACCCCAGTCTGGACACTTCGTTAAGGTCGCCCTAGCAAACACGGTATCAAGAATGTTCCAACTAGTTTATTGAAAAGGCAAAAAGAAAACAGGGCACCTCAGAGGCAGATGTGGGAAGCAGCTGCTGCCCCAGGGCCAGGAGATAGAAACAGTAAAGTTAAAGGGGCCCCACAGACCTGGACCCCGGACCTCTGGGGCAGAGACACTGCTCGCTGGCTCTGGCTCTGGCTCTCGAGGAAACACAATGTGCTGACCCTGTGAGGCTGCAAACCTGAAAACGGGACTCAGCTGCTGCTACAGGGAGGGACTGGTGCTCCCGGGGTGAAGTGTACCAGGGAGGATGCTGAGAGTCACAGGATGTGATCGGGACAAGCTCCTTCCATCCAACAGCGCTCTGTCCCACCGCGCACCCCTGCAAGCATCCCCTTTGGGCAGAGTCTAATGGAAAAACACCTGCGCTTCAGAAATGGGGTTTGTGGGGCTCAGTATCACAGAGCCAAAGGTAGGAGGGAATTCGAAGCTGAGAGCCTAAAGCTAAAACTAGCATATCCCTCTTTGCACTTATTTCTGCCTCGTGGAATAATTAGGTGTTTGCATGTGTCTCACCAAACTGTCTAACCGACCTTAGACGCTTAGGTATTCAGACAGCTGTCTCCTGTATCTCAGCGTCCTCCACAGTACGTGACACCGTCCATTTCTTGAAGTGGTTCCTCCACAAATGTCTGCTGCTAAGGGAACAATGGAAGAAGGGGTAAAAAGGAAGGAAGGGATGGAGGGAGGGAGGAGTCAGGAGCTCCTAACAGCTGCTTGCTGGTGGTCCTGAGGCAGGATCAGCTGGACCCAGGAGCACAGGCAGCAGGGGCTCCCACAGGGCTTGGGAGGAGAGGGTGGGAAGGGGGTCACATCCTGAGATCAACAAGTCTGTCTGTCCCCGTCACACTGCTGAACTGGGTGCCAAGTTTCTAATCCTGGATTTATTACACACTGTCTAAGTGACCTTAGACAAACCACTTAACTCAACCCTAGAGATAATGTCACATGGTCTTCAGCTTGTAAAATGATCACTGATGCTTTCCCACCACCTCACCGCCACGCTGATAATGCATCTCCTGGCAGGGAGGCGCAGCTGCTGATGAAAGACAGAATAGGGCTCAAATTTTCCATTTTTCTGGAAATTCTTTCTCCATCACAGACGTATGTCCATACACTAACCCTCGACCTTGGGACCCAGGCTAATTCGAGTCAGGGGCTTAGCTACTGTAGTCTTTTCCTCTTTAGTGAAATCTGGGAAACAAAGTTTCACGGACACATTTGAAATTTTCCTGCAATAAATTATAGGGAGGGTGCAGGGCTCTGGAGAGCCTCCTGGGACAAAGCCAGCCCCCTAAGCTTGCGACGGCCTGGGAGGAGTGGGGACAAAGCAGAAGTCACAACGGGCTCGGAACACACTTGCTTCACAACTAAGGCCGTTGTCCAGAGAGTTTACGAACCATGTAAACTGGAAAGTCCTTTTAGACTTGAAACAAACTGGGTGGGAGATTTCAACCTCTGATAATAACCAACACCTGAAAGTGTTCATACAGGGAATATAATACCCTCCTGAACGTTACACACTTTGGGTTTTAATGGAGATGCCCTTGTTGTCTACAAAATTGAAGAAGGGAAAACTCTGGAGCTTCTTTAAGATGTTTCTGCCTCCAAACCGAAGGATGTATTGCAGCGTCAGAAATGGATGCAACTTCAGCTAATAACCCCTGATGCTGTTTGGAGCTGCGGCAGGGACAGGTGGCCATGGATGGTGTTCTGGGCTGAATTGTGTCCCCTTAAGATGCCTAACCCCTAGCACCTCAGAATGTGACTGTATTTGGAAATGGGGCTTTAAAGATGTGTTTCTGTTAGAATGAGCTCATCTGAGTGGGCCTAATCCAGTCTGACTGTTATCCTTAAAGAGAAAAATCTGGACACACAGAGGACACCAGGAATACCCAGGCACAGAGAAAAGGCCACGTGAGGACACAGAAAGGAAGCTGTCTACAAGCCAGGGAGGGAGAAACCGAACACACCGACACCTTGATCTTGGACTTTCAGCCTCCAGAACTGTGAGAAAATACATTTCCCTTTTTGAAACCACCCAGGCCGTGGTATTATGTCATGGCAGCCGGAGCAGCCTAAGACAGATGGCAGGATTCTGAAGGTCTCTTTCAAACTTGGTTCTGCCATCAGCTGCATCTGAGAAGCAGCAATCATTGGCCAAGAGGGTGTTAATCCTTCTTTTCTTCAAAGAGTGATTGGGAAGGGCCACCCTTCCCCCCACAGTCCTCCATCCAGAGTGTGGATCTCTCCTAGGACCTTTGGGTCAATGCATGGATGGTCCTCTATTAAAATGTCATATCCCCTGTACAAGAGGTTAAGGTCACCTACCTCTGTCCATTGACAGCCCTCCTCGATCTAATCAGGAGCTATGATGAGCCTGCCAGTCACTGAGCTTATTCCCAGGAGGGTGGACCACAGGCCATGTGCGTTTCCACTGGAGGGTGGAGGGAGCCCCGGAGACTGGAGTAGGTGGCATAGACAGTACATTTTGGCAACCTTCCTCAGCAGGAGAGCATTAGGAGGGCCACTGAGACCAGGAGCTTGGGAAGGGCATGCGTGCAGAGGTTAGAGAAAGGAAGTGTCCTGACCTGGGGCTTTGCCCAGAGTGGCCTCCTCCTTGGTCATGGGCGTGTCATGTTCTTTGGGTCAAAGGATCCTCTGGAAGTGTATCTGGGAGAAGAAAACCTTCCCTCCTCCACTTCTTCTGTCTCTCTGCACATCATTCCCACCTTCCATCCATACTCACTCAACACCCCCAGAGATGATGCAAAGTCGAGAGGCCTGAGGCTTCTCTGTGCAGTTTTACTTGCACGGGCAAAGGAGGGATGGAGTTGGCAGAGCTCCGGCCAAACACCCTGAACTCTGGAGCAGCTCTGGAGACAGCCCTGGGTGACCTTATAGTGTGAGGTGACGTCTGCGCAAAAGCAGATGAGGGACCCCTTGGTCTAGGGATATTTTAGGTTTCTCCCCTTAGACCCGTTTCATACCCTCAGTTTTGTTCTTCTATGAGAATGGTCCTGGAAGATGCTGGTGGACTCTGCATATCTTCAGAACTTCGAGAAACTGTCTCCTGAACTCCCAAAGAGTCCTCTGTGGGGCATTTTTGTTGATCGGATGCTCCTTAAATGAACAGATTTTAACCTATCAGCCAGTGACTTCCAGTCCACACATTATGCATGAAAGATGAAACTTTCTACCTAGGATGTTATGTGGACCTGTATTTATCAATTGGTATTTTAAAAAGGTATTTCTTGTAGGTAGGTTTTATCTTTAACAATATAAGTGATTAAGGGCTGAGAGGGACACATGGGAGATAGAATACTATTTGGTCTAAATTTCAAACATTTTTAGAAGAGCCCAACATAAATATGCCATTTAGTATTTCCCTTCTTCTATCCTTCACATACCATTTTCTTTGAGGGTTTTACTAGAAAATCATCTTTGGATTTACTCAGACCTAAGAAAGGTATTATCATCCCTAAGTTATTATCTCATTTCCTTTCTTGTTGTTATTGTCAGTTGTTATTTGGAAGAATATGTGAAGTAAATTTATAACTAAGTTGAAAATAGGTATTCATGTAGATCTGTTTCTTAGGAAGAAAGATGCTACTGTAACCATAATTTAATATGATTAAGTTTATATTATAATTTAACCACTACTGGTTGTCAAAGCATCACTTTTAAAATGCATAGCTATGATAAACATTAGGGACTCTAAAAAAAACAAATTAATAATTTTTATCAAAATGTTGTATTTTTCTCTTAAGCCCATTCCTACTTAGTTGAACACTATATTATTAATATTTAATATTTATGTGAGAATACTGCCCAAACCTGCAATTAAAGTAAATATTTGATGAATGAGCCATTGATGAAAATAACAGTGGAATTCAACCAAGTGTATTCGATTTGTTCTTCTTTCCTATTCTCTCTTTAGTGAGAGGGTGAAACACTCTCTGGGCCACCCCCACCCCTCATTCCATATATACATTTCTCTGCTGAAATTCCACAACACAGGGACAGAAAATTCTGTCCATCACACAGGGTAGAGGAGGCAACGAAGCCGTCTGATGCTGCAGTAACTTGACCACAGAAAACAGCCATCCTGTTAGATTTCCAACAGGTCACACTCCTCCCCAGCGACCCCAGTCATAAACTTTGTATGAGCTGCAACCAGTGCTACAGTTATAGACAGAGACAAGTCAACTTCAGAGCCCATCAGAAAGGATGGCATGGCTTGGAATTATTTGCTCTTGCTTTTGCAAAACAAGAGAGAATGAAATCCTTCCATAATTTAGGAATTAGGCATTAATGAGATGATAGTCTGGGCCACCGTAGCTTCCCTTCCTCTAAACTTCGATGACCCCAGAAAGCCTTCCTGAAGCTAGTGTGGATGCCTCAGGGGCCCAGAGGAACTGGGCTGGAGTTTTCCTGAAGGATGCACCACTTCACTGCAAATACTAATCTTAAAATGAGTCTTCTAATAGGCACCTATCATCTGGAACTAGGGAACAACAACAACAAAAAAACGCGTCTGAAAGAAAAATGAAATAAGTTTAAAAATAGACTTGTATGAGGAAACGTTGGAGGATATTAATTTCAAAGGGGACATGTGCACACGAGAGAAAAGAACCTCTGCTTGGCTAATAGGACGCCTCTGCCCTCCCCACATCCTTCCCGCGATGATGGTAGTTGGTGTTTGAGTGGTACAGTAACGGTTACACACTCAAAGAGTTAAAATATAAGCCTTAATACATGACTGCTTTTAAACTGTAATGTCCTTATAACGCAAGTTCTTATCAGAGGTCTGCACTGCACTTGGCAAACAAGACGTTCTACCTTTTAAACAAATAATTCACTAGGTAATTAAATTCAAGTGAGATTACTCTAATTAAATACACACTGCTGTTGAATCATAATTTCTATGTGGTCTAGTTAAAGACGAGCAATCTCTTATTCCCGACCGAAAAAAAAAAAAAAAGCTTTAGAAGAATTCCCTGGTGGCTGGAAGAATAGATGTACTCGCACTGCACAGAGGTCATTTCAAGAAGAGAAACTACCAGGACCTGGGGGTGGAGGTAAGGTTCTCCTGCCTGGGGATTCCCGAGGTTTTCGGGCTGTTAGCTCTGGGTTCTGTGTTGAAAGGCTGCGGAACCCCACAGGAAGTCGCAGCGACCTACCTCCTACGCTAGTTACGTGCACGCGCGCACAGCCGGGCGTCCGGGGCGCGAGCCTAACGCAGGGTCCCCCGCGCCACCTAGGCCCCATGCCCAGGGCGCGCCGGAGGCCCGCGCCGGCCCAGGAAACCCAGGACTTAAGCAAAATGAAAAGTCACTTTGTCCCCCACGCCGTGCTCGGCCCGCCTCCCTCTAATGGCATTAGGAGCCGCCGCCACCGAGGCGCTCCGGGGGCGCAGAAGTCCCCTATGGCTTTGATCTGCGCCTCTCGGCTGCCGAGAGCTGACAGTCGGCTGCGCGGCCGCCCGGCTTTCATTTGTCAGACACGCGCTTCCCCGTGTTCCCGAGCAGGCAGCTACACCTGTACTGCGAGAATTTACATCGCCGTGCTCCGGGATGGCATTGATTTGGGACGGGTGAACTACAAACACAAACTAATTAAAAACTGCATAATGGCGCCCTACAGGAACACAGGAGAAAAACAAATAAATACAAGTGCAGCTGGCACGGCGATCGCACCTCTGCCCCCGCGCAACCGTCTGGTGACATCAAATTATAAACCCTGCAAACCCGCACACCACTGCCGTGGCTCATATTGGAGGCCTAACGGGAACAATCTGGTTAATTAAGGGGCGGTTTATAAAATATTTACGTGTGTGCGCACGCATGTAATTCACTTCCTCCGACACTCGGGGACGGCGACGTCGCGACACTCCAGGCCGGGCCACCGTGGCCCATTTGTCTACCCTGGGAAACGCAGGCCGGTTGGGGAGGCTCCGGGCGCCGGACCACGCTTCGCCCTCCCGCCCGCCGCGCTCCAGGGAGCCAAGCCCCCAGTACATCCAGACACTCGTTCTGCATGGGAGACCGTGCGGGGCACTGCCCTGAGCATGTCACCGTCCCGCGTCCTTTGCCTCTGGGCGTTTTGCTCCCCTGGTTTTCCTGGCGTCTCCTCCGCGGGGCCCCCTGGGCTACTTCTGCCCAGGCGCGCACGTCTCGCCGCGGGGTCTCCGCAGTCCCGCGCGCTCAGGACTTTAGCTGGGTGCTACTCTTGGCCAGGAGGCACCAGGGGTGTCCCCGGTCGGGCCCCCGCGTGGGTCTGAGCGTGCAGCGGCAGGAGCGGGCAGGCCCGGCACACAGGGATCGGGGTCGAGAGGGCCGCGGCATCACAGTCGCCGGCCCGACCCACCTCCTGGCCTGGCGCCCATGGGCGCCCGGGTTACAGCTGGGCGCTCCGGAGAGGGTCTCAGCTGCCCGGGACTGTTTGACACTCGCCTCGCTGTCGCCAAGCGGGTGGCTTTCTGGCTGGATCTCGCTGGAGAAACTAAGTCTTATATGAGTGTTTAACAAGACTCAAAAATCAGGGTGCGAGCTTCGGGGCGGGTGGACGGGCCGTAGTCGCGAGGCGCGGACCAGGGTCAGGCCGCCCCGCCCTGCCACCGAGCTGCGGCCCAGCGCTGTAGCCCTGGCATCTGCAAAGTAATGGCCATTTTGAAAGGCAGGCGATGAGGTCAAGGCGACGACGGCTGCATCCCCGAGTCGGATCTGCGTCGCCCGGTTCTCGGCGCCAAAGGCAGGTCTGTGATGGCTCCAGGGAGTGGGCTGTTTCCCCACGAGCTTCCTCCTCTTCTTCAGAGACCTAGGTCAGCAACGCTTCAAAATCGGTGGAGAATTATTTCAGAAGAAATGAAATTGTAAATGAGGATGCCGTTTGGTTGGTTTAATCTCATCCTTATGTAAATATGTGGGGGGCAGGGGGAGGAAAGAGAGCTGGATGAACTTTTATCGAGGGGCTGGGGAAAGAAAAAGGACACGGTATTTTTCGGATTGGTGATAACGATTCCCTATTAGAAAACTAGCACCGCCCACCCCCAATAATGAAAAGGAGCGAGTAAACTTTCCATCGAGTTGGCTCAAACACGCAACGTGCATCAGTACCTCCGTCCCCGCCCCCCCGCCCCGCCCGGTACACATCCCCGGGCCCTCTCCCCCCCCCCACCAGAGTCACCTCCCTCCGGAGCCTAGTCTGCACACAAGCGCCGTGCACGCACACACACACACACACACACACACACACACACACACACACACACACACGAGTGCACCCAGAGGCCCACGTTCCAGCTGCGGCGCGCAGAGGGTCCGGGCCTTCCAGCCAAAGGGTCCCGGCAACTGCCCCTGCTGACCTCCGCGGGGTTGCGCCTGCGATGGGGCCAACTGCCGCGGGTCCCTGAGTGGGGGTCCTTACTGAGCACAGGGCTCCCAGACCCAAGCCAGGACACCGCCCGGGCGGAGCTCCACTTCGGCCGCGCAGCGACCCCTAGGTCTGGCTTTGCACCGTTCCCAGGCCCTGCCTCCGGCTCAGTGAAGACCGGTGGCAACAGGGTCGGGGGATGCTCAGGTCGGCGAGGCTTCCAGACCAGTGGCCCGGCCTGCCTGAGCAACCCCTTGCGAGGCGGGGACGGTGGTTGAAGATCTGAGAAGCGGGTCTCTCCCCAGTCACCCATCCTGAGCAGCAGGGCCCCAGGCTGTCGGTTTTCGACAGCGGGGTGGCCGAAGCCCCGCAGCCTGCGTACCCCTCCGGTGCCCGCGGGTCCGGGCGCAGGACCAGGCTGGTCCGTCTCTTGACCCCGCGCCTTTTGGGCCACCAGAGTGACAGCCCTGGACGTCAGAGGGCTTAGGTGGTGCACTGGGCCGGCCTCTTTGGGGAAAGTTCTGGATCCATTAGGCAGTATTTAAGTCAGCCCGAGGTCCGGGCACAGGGCCTGCTGTCTTGGCTCAGGCACCCCGGGCCTTCCTGGGCCCCCCTGGACCGCTTGATGATAAAAATGAGTAGAGGGCTGGTGGGAAGACGTCGAGCCAGCAGGTCTCTAGATCCTTCTCTTCCCCTCCCCCCTCCACGATGGGAAGCAGATTTCTTCTTTTTTAATTTTAATTTTAATTTTTGTTGACGTTGCTTCCTAGTTTTCCACGTGCAAGTTTTGGGGTAAAGGGCCAAGGAGAAAGCAGGGAAGAGATGGGGAGCGGTGGTTGCCAGGCTCCATTAGGATCCCAGCACCTGACCCCTCAGGGAAAGAGAAAGGCCACAGGCACCTCTCCAGGGCTCCCTGGGAGCAAAGCCACAGGCCTTTCTGGTACTAGTTCCCCCATCACCTCCTTATCCTCAGGCACCATTTCTGGTGTGCCATTCCCACTCACCTCCCAGGTGCCTTCAGGAACCTACAATCACTTCATGACCAGAAAGGAGGTGGCACAGACCAGGCACAGTGGGTGGCACTACTGGCCTGGTTGAGGGTCAGGACAAAGGCTGCTGCCCTGTCTCCCTCCATCTCCCCCCAGGTTGTGAGGGCTACAGTGTGATGGGAGTCAAGGTGGGCTGTTGCAGGTAGGAGGTGGGCAGGTGATTCATCCCTGTGGCTGAATCTTGACACTGAGTATTTTCTCTGGGCTTACATTCCACCTGGTTCTCCAAGTCACACAAGAGGGCTTATCTCACCTGTATTTACCTGTCACCGTGAAATGTGACACTGGAGTTTGCTAAACAGGACAGCAGTGGGGATGGCCAGTCGGTTTGTTTTGGGGAGAGGGAGTTGGGGGAGAGGGAGCTGGGCAGTGCAGGGTGGCGGGCTGGGCAGCAGGAGGAAGCTGTGGTTAGGGGCTTCCCAGAGCAGGACTGACCACCTGCGGCCCCCCAGAAGCTGTCAGAGCAGGAAAGGAGCCCAGGCAGTTGCATGGGGTTTCTGGCATGAGCAGGGACTGGTTAGTGGGGTGGGGGTAGGGGTTGGAGAAGAGGGAGGACGTTATGAACAGGAAGAAAACCTGACTCTGAACACAGAAAATAAAGCCTGATTACACAGCTGGTAATTAGTAATTACTATTATGGGCGTTATTGTCGCTAATTATAGGTGGTGGCTCTGTGACTGTCCTCAGGCCCCCAGATGGGGGAAACGGGATCTTTCCTGATGCTCGGGGAGTCCTTGGACCTAGTAGGTTGGGGCCGCTGGAATAGGGAACTAGAGGATGGTGATCGGGTCGGTGTCCAGGGTACAGGTGGCCCAGGTCACCAGCATCACAGCGTTCTGGGGGCATGGCCTCAGTTCTGTTGCCCCAAACGGCCCCCAAACGAGGCCACCACCCAGGTCCCTGGATGAAATTCCCGCCGGGTTCCGCGTGCCCGAACGCAGCAGCAGGGAGTACACGCCTGGCGCCGGCTGCAGCTTAGGAGATGGAGCGCAAAGCGGCCCCGGGGGGCCAGGCAGGTACCCTGGGTGCGCTCCCCCCCCCCCCCCGGCCTCCAGGACCAAGCCACTGAGCGCAGCGCAGAAGCGGCCTGCCCGAGAGGTCCAGGACACAGGGAGGCGAGGAGGACCTTGCCCTCGGCGTCTGTGCCCCAGCCCCACGGGACCCCAGGCAATCCGGAGCCACCTCCCAGCGCGCGCTCTGCCCCGCCGGGTCGCTCGCCGCTCTTCTGGCGGGGGGAGGAGAGGGAAGCCGGGTCCCCGGCCTGGTCGCGGCGCCGCCTCGGGCCGGCGCGCTCCACACAAGTTTACTTCCTGCCGTTGCTCACCTAGTGGACAAACGAGGGGGTCCAGGCCAGGCTGGCCTCTCCCATCACCGGGGTGGGGGCGGATTGCTTCCCTCCCGGCCGCAGTGGTCCTTCCTCCGCAAAGAAAAATGGTCCTTTCCCCTCACCCCCAAGAACCGACCATCTGCTTCCCCCAAGCTAGTGGCTTCCCAGCTGGGGTTGCCCTTTCTCAAAGTTTTCACAATTGGAAAAGCCTGCAGGGATCGGACGCTTCCCGCTTCTCCAAGTGCAGCGAGGCCAGCCTAGCCCCTGCCTGATGACCTGTTAATACCTAGTGGGGGCCACGGGGACGCCACGCCCGCGTCGGTGTGTCGCTCCACGCCGCTTTCGTGGCACTTCCGCCAAAGATGACCCGGGGAGCCAAAGGCAGCATGGACCTCGGAGGAGAGGCCGCTCCCCGCCGGCTGTCATCGCGCTCCCGCCCGCCCCTTCCCCGCCGCCCGAACGGTGGAAAAGCAGGCGCCGAGGTGTTTTTTGTGAGCAAGCAGGACACACCTCGGCTGCGAAACGGACAGCTGCGGTGTCCGACAGCTGTAAACCGGCGTCGACAGGTTGTCAGACAGCCCCGGGGGCCGGCGGGGAAGGAGCCCGCGGCCTTCGGGCCCGCACCCGTTGCCCGGCCGCTCGCGCGGCCACCGCGGGAGGAGGTGGCCCGGCCGGCGCTGGGCACCACGTGCTCGCCGGCAGGGGCGGGAGCAGCCGGCGAGGGCGGGCGGGAGGCAGGGAGGGGGCAGGAGGGGAGCCGGGGGCGGGGCCAGCGCTCAAGGGGATGCCAATCAAAGCATCAACTTCAAATTGTGTCTGAAAGCCCCGCCGCCGAGCGGAGGGCGGCCGCCGCAGTCGGCGCGCGATCGCGGTTCCGGGCGCAGGCGGGAGCCGGGCGCCAGCGAGCACCCGGCCGAGGAGCAGCCACCGGCCCCCGCCTCCGGGCCGGCCCGAGCGCGCCCGGCCGGCGGCCCGCTCCCCAAACCGCGCCTCCCCCGCCCCCTGCGCTTCCCCCCCTCCCCTCCACCCTTTAATACTTGCCCGCCGCCGCCACCGCCGCCGCCACCGAGTCCGCGGACATGTCCTTCCCGCAGCTGGGCTACCCTCAGTACCTGAGCCCCGCGGGGCCCGGCGCCTACGGCGGCGAGCGCCCGGGAGTGCTGGCCGCGGCTGCTGCGGCGGCCGCCGCCGCCTCGTCGGGCCGGCCCGGGGCGGCGGAGCTGGGCGCGGGCGCGGGCGCGGCCGCCGTCACCTCGGTGCTGGGCATGTACGCGGCGGCCGGCCCGTACGCGGGCGCGCCCAACTACAGCGCCTTCCTGCCCTACGCCGCGGACCTCAGCCTCTTCTCGCAGATGGTGAGTGAGCCTGGCCTGCTCGGCGCCCAGCACGCGGCCCGGGTCCCGGGTCCCGGGTCCCGGGTCCCGGGTCCCGGGGCAGCTCGGGGCGCGGGAGGCGAGAGCGGGCGCCGGATCGGCCCTGCCGGCGGGGCCGAGGAGGTGTTGGCCGCGGGCGCTCGAAGAGGCCGGCCGGGAGCGGCCCCGCCACGCGCCCCGGGAAGCCGGGAGGTGGGAGGCTCGGGCTGCGCAGGGGGTCTTGCTGGGAGTCGGCAGGCCGCGGGAGCAGGCCCGGGGCGCGCGGCCGGCGCTGGAGGTCGGGGCCAATCTCGCCCGGCGCCACTGGCTCGGTGGCGGCGGGGCGGCTCGGCCCGGTTTACTGGACGCCCCTTCCCGGCCCGCGGGCCCCGCTGGCGCGACCATATTTCAGCGTTTGGGCTGAGCCAGGGAGACTCGATTTTCTCCCTCTTTGGCAGGGCTCTTGCAGTTGTATCTGAACCTTTTAAAGCGTAGTAGAGGCGGTCAAAATAAACCTAACAATGGAGATCCGACAGGCCGAGGGGTCTCTTAGAGGCTTGAGCGCAAATTTGAAATTAAACAAAAAATGAAGGCGAAAGGATTGTTGGCGTCTGAAATGGTGTTTGCTTTGACTTTCGTAAGTTGCCAAAGTTTTCATTTCATTTGCACCGAAAGAAAAGCACTTTTCTTCCTGTGTTGCATAATGGAGGATTGAAGAGAGCGGTGTCCCTGGGCTTAAAATAAATGCTGTCCTCTTAGGCTCCTGCCCCAGTGGGTGTCACATGGAGGAGTCGGGGGCTGCAAATTTCATGCTCCGCGGGGCCGTTGATCTAAAGGGTCCATTTTCCTAGGTCTGGCTGCAAAGTCTGCCTTAAACTTCGGGCTTCTGGGAATGGCTCGCCGGGCGCGCGGGTCGGGGAGGCAGACCCCTCCTGCACTGCTGCCCGCGGGGTCACGCAATTTGCGAGGACCCCCCCCCCGCCCACCCATACACCCCCGCCACGTCTCCCCACTCCGCGAAGAAGAGGCAGGAAATACATACCCGACAATAGTAAAGGAGCAAAGCGGCCGGTGTGTTTTCCTGTAACTTTTCTTGTAGTTTTGAAAAGAAAGCCTATTTCTCTGAAAGCGGCCCCAGCTGCCTTTCAGATCGGTTGCTATCAAAAAAGATCAGCTCCCATTTTGTTCTGGCGGCTGGGATGCAGGGGGAAGCGTTGAGAGATTTACAAGGTATCCTTTCAAAAAGAATTCCCAGCAGAGACGAGGCCGAAATGTCTTCCTTACAGTTACAACGAAAATAATTAGAAAAGTGCAACGTACATTTTGCAAAGATTAGGCAAAAACGAAATCTGGCCGGAGAAACCTTGTCTCTGGGCCTCGACCACCGAACTAATTAGTCAAAGAAATCTTCTGCTTTTTGCAACTTTCTCCAGAGTCCCGGTTCCCCTCTCTGCTAACACAACAACTCGACAATTTTTACATGGAGGATTATAATTTTTTTACAGAAATTTTGAATACAGATGTGTGCCAGTTGGGAAACCCGCGTGCGTTTGTAGGGGAGGGGGGCCTCTATGGTGAGGATCTGCTCCCATTGTAATGAGGTTGGGAAGGGAGATGCTTGTTTTTTTTTTCTCTTTTACGGAGGGGAAACTATATAGAAATCCAACCACCCCGCCCCCAAAGGTAGATATACGTGTGCATGTGTTTCCTCCTGGTCTCTTGATGCTTCCTGGAAAGGAAGCCTAAATCCAAACCCAAATTCTAGGTCTAGGTTTCCAAGCCTTTACGGTTGGGGATTTGGAAGTCCAAAAGATAAAATTGTGAGTGAATGTCTGTCTGGGCAATTTATGGTAATAATGAGGCCTAATGAGGTTGTTAGAAAGATAAAATGTTATTTACCAAAAAACCTGATGGGATAATTTGACTTGCTGTGTTTTACTACCGATGATAAAAAGAATATTGATTGCAAATAAATCACGGCCTCTAAATGCCTTGCAAACAGTCTGTGCTTACTTGCTCCTGATCAAAGTCAAACTTGAGAGATAAAGTCTCGGAGCAGAGGCCTAGGAAACAGTTCTGCTCTGCGCGGTTGGTGCTCAGGGCCCTCCCGTTAATGTTTTACCGGATAAACCCTCTTTTTGTATTTAAAAAAAACAAATGGTGTTTTTGTTATTGTTGTTGGTGATGGCCGGGATTAAAATGTTAAATTACCTGTCACCCACTGTAGACCTTTAAGTGCGGGGCGGGCGAGCCATTCTATGCAGGTTAATTTGGGAGCTAAAAGGAGTGTGCTTTCATTTTAAATTGCTGGTGGATTTGGACTCTCAGAAAACTCAGGATGGTTTATTTTGTTTGACCCCCTCAGGGTCAAAGGGAGGGGGCCTGGGCTCTTGGTTCTCTACGTTTGGAGAAACTGTTTTATCAGCCTGGTTAAAAGGTTTTCCCCTCTAGCGAGTGTGAGATAAACTTGGACACCTGGGCTTCTGGAGTTGTTTTGGGAGGTGGGGCTGGGGGCCCTGCGGGCGGCCTAGGGAAATCCTAGGGGCTGCGGCTCCCGCTGTGGTCTCCTAGAGATTCTAGGATTCTGCAACTTTTCTTGAGTGACAAAAATATCTCCATGATGGGTGGAAGGGCAGTTTCTGGAGGCAGCTTCTGGTCTGACCCCCTCTTCCAACCCGGGTGGTGCATTAGGACTAGGCTTCCCATTCTGGAGCCGGCGGGAGCGTCTGCCTCCCACTTTCCCAGTTTGGGGGACTCATCTCTCTCTCTCTCTCTCTCTTTCTCTCTCTCTCTTTCTCTCTCTTCCCCCTGCTTTCTCTCTACTCTCTCGCTGGGCCTTGTGGCTGCAGGGTTCACAGTATGAGCTCAAGGACAACCCCGGGGTGCACCCCGCCACCTTCGCCGCCCACACGGCGCCGGCCTATTACCCCTACGGGCAGTTCCAGTACGGGGATCCTGGGCGGCCCAAGAACGCCACGCGCGAGAGCACGAGCACCCTCAAGGCCTGGCTCAACGAGCACCGCAAGAACCCCTACCCCACCAAGGGCGAGAAGATCATGCTGGCCATCATCACCAAGATGACCCTCACGCAGGTCTCCACCTGGTTCGCCAACGCGCGCCGGCGCCTCAAGAAGGAGAACAAGGTGACGTGGGGCGCGCGCAGCAAGGACCAGGAGGACGGCACTCTCTTCGGAAGCGATACCGAGGGGGACCCTGAGAAGGCTGAGGACGACGAGGAGATCGACCTGGAGAGCATCGACATCGACAAGATCGACGAGCACGACGGCGACCAGAGCAACGAGGATGACGAGGACAAAGCCGAGGCGCCGCGCGCGCCCGCCGCGCCTGCCGCCCTCGCCCGGGACCAGGGCTCGCCGCTGGCGGCCGCCGACACGTTCAAGCCCCAAGACTCCCCCCTGGGCCTGGCCAAGGAGGTCCCGGAGCCTGGCAGCACGCGCCTGCTGAGTCCGGGCGCCGCGGCGGGCGGCCTGCAGGGCGCGCCGCACAGCAAGCCCAAGATCTGGTCGCTGGCCGAGACGGCCACCAGCCCCGACGGCGCGCCCAAGGCCTCTCCGCCTCCCGCCGGCCATGCGGGCGCGCACGGGCCCCCCGCGGGCGCGCCGCTGCAACACCCGGCCTTCCTGCCCAGCCACGGACTGTACACCTGCCACATCGGCAAGTTCTCCAACTGGACCAACGGCGCGTTCCTCACGCAGGGCTCGCTGCTCAACGTGCGCTCCTTCCTGGGCGTTGGCGCGCCCCACGGCCCGCACCTGTCCGCGCCGCCGCCGCCGCCGCAGCCACCCGTCACCGTGGCCGCGGGGGTGCTCCACGGCGACAAGGCCTCGTCCCGCAGCAGCCCCTCGCTCCCAGGTACAGCGCCCCGGGACGTCCGCCCTGCCCCAGGCCAGTAATTCGGAGCCCGGGCGATGCTGGGGATGGAGGGGAGCTCTGGCCCCGGAGGGTGAGAGGCGGTGACCGCTGAGCTCGGGGTTGAGCAGTAATCCCTGCCTGAATTCAAGGAGAGAGGCCACGGCCCTCCGGCTCTCCCGAGAAAGCTGAGCTCTACCCGCTGGCCTGTCCCGGGGGAGGCAGGGAGGTTTCCCTGGAGACACTTCCCAGGAACGGGGCGGGGTGGGGGGGGAGGAGGCCTGTGCCCCTCTGCGGCACCCCTTCCCCCCACTGTCTCTGGGCCCTAACGCTCTGCCTCTTCCCCTCCCTCGCAGAGAGAGACCTCATCCCCAGGCCGGACTCGCCGGCACAGCAGTTAAAGTCGCCCTTCCAGCCCGTGCGCGACAAGTGAGTGCCGTTGGTGTTTACCTCTGGGTAGGGGCGAGGGGGATTCGGGGGCCGGAGGCTGAGCAGTGGCAGGCGGCAGAGGGGTCGCGTAGTTAGCGTGGATGGGGCGCTGTCCACCAGCCGGGCGCCCGGGCCAGCATAGTCCGCCCCGGTTTCTCCCGAGCCGGGAGCCTCGCGGGGGCAGGTCACGCCGCCCCCCAGGCGCTTGGCTGGCAGCACCGGCCATGCTGGGTCCCAGCTTCCATCCACTGACAGCGCTGTGTTCTTCTTGTCTTGCTGTGTTTCCCCTGCAGCTCGCTGGCCCCGCAGGAGGGGACGCCGAGGATCCTAGCAGCCCTCCCATCAGCCTGATCCAGGGTCTTCTTTTACTTTTGCGGGGGGAGGGGGGAGAAGTTCGGGAGGGAGGGGGTGAGGGAGGAATCAAGACAAATATTTCAAACTGGTGTAAAGGGCAAATCTGGCAACGAAGTCAAGGACTCCCATCCATCGCTTTCTGCAGAAAGGGGCTCGTCCGGCCCGAGCTCGCGTCCAGGCAGCCTGGCCTCTGCCCGCCGCCCCGGGGGGCCGTCACCGTGCTCTGGGCGATTACAGTTCGGTAAATGCCCCCATGTGCTTCTGTCTTTTTTTTTTTTTTTCCTTCTGTATATAGAGTGATTTCAGATTGTAAATAGCGCGTCAGCGAACCTGTCTAAATCATATATTTTTGTCTAATAAACTAAATGAAATGATGGCCACTGCTCCTGCTGCTGTGTGTGGCTGGGTGTCGCTGGGGACGTCCTCAATCCTGAAATCAGGAATCCTGGCATTGTGGCAGGGCTCTAGTGCCTGTGGCTGCGGAAAGAAGCTCCGGGGGAGTTTCCACCCCAAAGGCGGGTGCTTCTCAGTCTCCTGATCGGTGTTGCGTTTGTTAATGTCACCAGGGCAGTCCTTGTTGGCAGTTCAGTTCTTTCCAACTCTTACACAGTTATCTGGACACGCCCTTCTCAAGACATAAATGAGTTTGATTTTAGGCAGTTTATAAAACGATCTTTTGAAGTGGGCAACGATGGGGGAAAAGTGAAAAGAATTTCCAATCCTCTCCCCAAAGGAGGACTTCGTATTTGAAATCAGTTTATAACCAGTTGTCTCAGCGGTGCATCGTGGCGTCGGGGCGTTTCATAGGTAGAATGAGGACATAATGGAGTATGAAATTTTGCTTTCAGTGTATTTTTTAGTTATTTGGCTAAATCACTCATGGAGAAATTGGAATTTTTTTTCTTTTAACTCTCCTGCCAGGGATGCCGCTCTGTGGTTCTCTGGGCGTGTGAGCAACGGGGCTGCAGTAGTGTGTGGGGGTGACAAAGAGGGGAGCGGGCTTCGGTCTCCCAGGGACGCCCCTTTAAACTCATGCGCCCTGCACTGGGCGCACCCAGCGAGCGAGCCGAGGAGCCAGTAACGCCCAAATGGCCGCTGGGCTGGGAGGTAGCTGGAGTGATGGTAGGAAACAATGCAGAAGGAGCCGGCCCGGAGCCTCGGGAACCGCACTGGTCAGGACTGAGGGCCGTGGGGCGTGCGGAGCTGGATGCGCAGCCTGCACTTCCAGAGGGTGCAGGACCCTTGAATTGGTGAACACCGCGAAAGCAGGCTTTCTAAAACTGCCAGTGAGGATGGGGGCTGCGGAGGTACCCGGCCCAGTGGGGAGGAGGCCGAGTCCCCGGGGTCGGACAGGACCTCCCCCACCCCGAGCCGAGCCCCAGATTCGCCCTCGAGACCCTCGGGACCCGCTGTCCCGGGGCCGCTCGCGGCGGCGAGGGACGCGGCTGCGGGAGGAGAAAGCCAGGCGCGGCCGGCTGCCCCTGGCTCCTCTGCGGCGAGGAAAGGGGCGCTCGTGCCCAGAACCAGCGGGCGCCACCCACCGGACCGCCGCCCCCCGCGCCCGCGTCCTTCTCCAGCGCCTCCCCCCGCCGCCATCGGTCTAGAGGAAAAGGTCCCCGCTTGCCGCCCCAGAGGCGGGAGGAAGTGCGAAGGGGCGGCCGCGGCAAGCGTGGCCCGACGGCACGTCGGGGCGCGCGGGTACGGAGCGTGGAGCCGCTGGAGAGCCGGGCCGCGGAGCCGAGCCGAGGGCCGGCTGGCGGGCGGCGGCCGCGGTGGAGCCGCTTCCAGTCCGAACGGACGTGCTCGAGGCGCCCTCTATGGGCCGCAAGCGGAATAGGGCTCTGGTGGAGGCGTCAATCTCGCTCCTGGGGTAGGGCCCCAAATCTGGGGGTCCTTGGCTTTGGGGGTGCTGTGGACGCGAGCCTCGAATTATGTTGGAGGGGCTTCCTCTGTGTTCTAGAGTGCCACCCACTTGTTTGAAATCGGGAGTGTGTGTTGCTGGGCCTACTGTGTAGGCTGCTGGCGTTTGGGGAGAAGGGCTAGAACCAGGCTCCACTCCGGGTGTCCACGTTGTCCCCAGGGTCCCTTGCCGAGTCAGAGAGGAGCTTCTGGCCTGCCCTCGATGCTAGGACTGCAGGGGACAGTGCGGCCCTCCGCTCCCCATTGCAGAGCTCTGGAACAGAACCTTGGGTCCCACCCTGACCTCTGGGACCCGACGCCTCCTGTGTTCTTGGGCGAGTGCGTGCTGCTAGATCTTAGAGGAGCAGTGCTCTGCTCCTCTGATGAGGAAGTGCGTTCTTGGCCCACAGACAAGCTGCTCTGGCGGCCAAAACGTGCGGGGAAACCCCTTCTGAGCTACTGCCGGAAGCAGCAGGTGGGATTCAGGTGGGCTATGGAGTCCTCTGCCCCTGGCCCAGTTCCACTGTCTTTACTCCTAAACCCCAGAATCAAATAGGATGGTCCATGCAGGTGTTTCTGCTTTCAACCCATATTTCCATTCTTTCTTTCTATCCAATACATTTGGGACCCCTGGATGCTGCCGCCCAGGTGGCTGAGCCACCAGGGGGGGTCTGAGGCCTCAGAACCCTGTGGCCTAGAAGTCGTGAAGGGTCCGTGCCCCCCTCCTGGGGACCAAAGCTTCACTGCAAAGAAATCAGATTGCCAGCCTCAGAATAATTTTCCTCCATTGAAGAGCTAGACATGAATTTTTAATTGAGCATTGAAAAGCATTTGTGTCCTTTGTGTGCTGTTTGTTTATATCTTTCCCAACCACTGCAGCCACCTAAGGGTGTGAACGCCTAGGGGTGTGCGATACCCCATGGGGAGGTCCTGATGAGCCCAGTGTTTCAGCACCTGAAATATCTGGGAGTGCACATAGAAACCCCCTTCTCTTTAAAGCCAAAGTGGAAGTTCTTCTGGTACTTTCTGTGTGAACAGAGGTGCTCTCTCCCACCTTCCCCTACCGGTACCCAGCACAATTTCAGAGGGTGGCAGTAGCCCTGTAAGGAGGAGACTAAACCTGAAAATGGGTAAGGGTGAGGGATGTCCACTGGATTAATGCTGGCAGCTTGGCCTCCCTCCTCCTCAGGGACCAGGTTCCCATAGAAAGGGTACCCCGTGTCCAGGACAGCAGACTTCTGTCTTTATTAGGTCTTATTTTTGGGGAGAGGGTAAAGAGGAAACCGATTTGGAGACCTCTCTGCTCCAGCTCAGGCCGGCAGAGGTGACGGGGAGATGATCCAGGTGTGGTTTTTCTAGACCAGCATCTCCCCTCAGACATTGCTGGTCTGAGGACTTGGGGGGTGGGCGCAGGCCCCATCCCAATCGGTGACCCGCTGGTCTCCGAAACCTCACTGCTGCCACCCTCCTTCCCTCCCCCCCCCGATCAATTATAATCACCAGCACATTTATCTCGTCTGCAATATGGAGAATTCATATTCATATCTCGGTTTCAGTGGCCTGACACTGATTAATGTAATACTCGCCGTGACTCCGAAGGGCTGCCACCCGATGAATCATGTCCTATAAAGTTTCAGTCGTCCTTGTAGATGGGGCTGCCGGGGAGCTAGGAAGCCGGAGGAGAGGGAGGGAGGGGGAGAGGAGAGCGAGAGGTCAGGGTGGGCGCACACCCGTGGTGGTGATGCCCCAGTCTGGGCGCCGGTCCTCTTCCCTGTAGTGGAGGCCCTGGCAGGGCCCTGGCCCCTCTGCCCGAACCCGTCTCCTGAGCCGAGGCCTCTTTCTGGCCCTGCAGCCCTGGGGTTTCCTGACGGTGCCGGCAGGCCCGGGGTTGCCGGGTGGCCGAGGCAGGGTCAGGCTGGGGCGGAGGCTGCCGGCTGGCTGCCCGGGTTTATGGTGAGATTGGAGCCCAGAGCACTGTCCTGAACGTGGTGCGGGAAGTGTGCCATGGGAATGGGATTTTGCCCCTGGGGCATTCAAGTTGGAGGTCAGAAAGGAGGGAAGGAAGCTAAGGCCAGAGGGGGTTGCTGGTGGGGGGTGGCTTGGCACAGGTTTGGGGTACACAGGCCGTAGGGGCTTGGGAAGCCTGCCCAGCCTCCGGCTGTCTCTGCTCCCCGCCTGGGCTGCCCGGGCCGCATTGCAGGGCCCAGCACTGGGGCATGAGTCAGTCAGGCAGGCACTCAGGCCTCCTCCCAGCGCCCGGAGAGAGGAAGCTTTGGGGACCTGACACTGAGCACGCGTCCTGTGCCTTGTGGTCCCTCGACTTGCCTGGCCCTGGGGAGCTTCCTGTCTCATCTCTCTGGCCTCAACTGGGGGATGCAGCTCCAGGTGGGGGGGTCAGCGGGGGAGGGTTGGCCCTGGGGTGGCGAATCCAGGGTTGGGTGGGCCAGGAGGTAGAACAAGGAGGTAGAGGGGTGCGCTCTAGGAGTAGTGACAGTGCCCAGCCGCCTCAAGGGGTCCTCTGAACTGGCCTGAAGGGAGCAGGGCCCCCAGGAAAGGTTTCCTGGGCTGCGCCTGTCCACCCAGGGGCATGGGGTGACTGGTCTCTCCGAGTAAGAAGCTCCACAGCCGTCCCCCCCTCAGCTCTGCTGGGGACAGAGAGCTTGCAGGTCTGCCCCAGCGCCCCTCTGAGCCAGTGGCCCTAATTATAGCTCCGAGCTGAGAGTCCTCAGAAGGTCATCCCACGGGGCCTGCTGGCTGCCTTTGTGCCCCAGCTACTGCAGCTGGATGCATACCCCTCCCTCCCAGTTCAGACATCTGAAAATGGGCCCCCTTGGGGCAGCACAGGGGGGACAGAGGGAACCCGGTGGCACAGGGACCACAGGGCCTGGGGCCACAGTGCTTTTAGAGGCTTATGAAAATATTTAATTTCTTTTCAGATGAAAAGAAAAGTTTCTTTTAGGTGGAGGAAAACGTGTCAATAGATACTATCAATGTATCCATTCATCTTTGTATCACGCAGCCTTAACATTTCTTTCTTATCATTTGTTTTCAGTGGAGGAGAAGGCCCAGGGCCCATGCAAGTCACCCGGGTAGCACAGGTTGGGGAGGCCCCTGGGGTGGTCAGAAATTCTGGAACTGTCTTCAGTGGGAGGTCAGAGAAGGCGGTGGCCCTGAGCCCAGCAGGGGAGCGGGCAGCACAGTGGGGGCTCTGGGAGGGCCCTCGGGGTGCTCAGGCCTGGTGGACGCCCTACCCGCCCCCTCCAGCACGCCCGCCGGCCCGGGTTGGGCGCAAGTGCAGCTCTTCCTGCGGGCCGCTGTTCGGTTTCTGCAGACGCCGCGGGTGTCTCTGACCCCTTAATCCATTTACCCAGCGGACTGAGCACTGGCGGAATGCGGGGACACAATGGCCCGGCTGCACCAGGGGGCCGGCGCACCCACCTACTCCCGCCCCACCGTCCCCATTGTCTGTCCGCAGTCCGCGGGATCCCGGGGCTCGGGGGCAGAGCGCAGTGGTGGCAATAACCCCGAGACGGTTTACATCCTTGAAACCGAAGGACATTTTTTTCTTAATTCCTTCTACTTGAAACTGCCCTTTCGAGCGGGGAAGATGCTGTCCGGGTTCCTCCGCGGGGTCGGAGCTCAGGCACTCCGGGGAGGGTGGCCCGGAGGGCGGGGAAGGTCAGGGGGCGACTGCAGACAGAGGGAGCCATGCGGGCTGGCCACTTGCAGTCTTTCCTCCCTGTGTCTTTTCCCGTTTGCTTGTTTGTAGCTGCTGTAGCTTTGCTTGTTACTGAATTTTAAACGTATGGTTAATTGCTGGGTCCTCGGGTAGCTGCGGCAATGTCTGAAAATATTAAATACATCTGTGAGACGGTGGGAAAGAGAAATTAAAAAGGTGCTGGCTGCAGTGAATGTTAAAAAGATCTCACAATGAAGTGATTAACATTTTTATGAATAAAATTAATCACGCATTAACTCTGCGGCACAGTACATCTGATACCAAATGTGGCCCAGGAAGCCCCTTTCTTACGCCCAGGAACTTTGAAGGCCTCCTGGGCCCTCAGCAAACGTCCAACCATTAGGAATTTCAAAATATTTATGAGAGGATGTGTCAATAACAGCTATCTGAATTTGAGGCATGGGAAAGAAAACCTCCAAAAATACCACCACCGCTAGCACAGGTAGGGCAAAATTTCAAAAGCAACCACCAATTTTTTTTTTTTTTTCCCCTCTCCTTTGGCAAACCCTCAGTCAAAACCAGCCATTTCCATACTCGGATATATGCTTCTGGGATTGTGTGGACCTGGATCCAGGAGGGCAGCAGGCGGCAATGGGGGAGGGGGAGGCTGAGTCCCAGAGCCTGGGAGGGGTGCGTTCCCCTGCCCTTGTCCGGGGCCCACGGTTCTGGGGAAGTGGATCGGGGTAGAGGGCGGGCCTCCACATTATTGAAATTTCCAGTCTTGCAGATAATCAACTGCGATTTCTCCTCTACCCGAGTCTCCTCTCCCTCCTTTCTAATCTCTTGCCACTGTGGTTTTGGGATTATTCCAGCAGGCTGTACAAAGGGAAGCAAAGGCATCTGAAGTGTCGCTCTACGGCTGTGGCAAAGGAACAGCATTGCCATTTTGTTGATGTTCCCAGCTCATGTGCGCAGCAGAAGGTGGAATCAAAGCAGCGCGTCTCCTCAGTTCTGCACATTATTTTTCCCCACTGTGGCAAATCTCTCCGAGCTCCGTGAACCAAGAAAACCACGGTCCCTGTTTGAGTTGATATATTAATATTTACTGAGGATTTGCAAGGTCGGGGCTAAATGTCAGCAGATTGCTGGGGCAGTCCTGTGGGGAATAATTAACCAAATCTCACAGCAGTTCATCCTCCTAACATCTTTATTAATCTTTTTTTTTCTCCCTTCCCCTCCTGAAAGAGTACATTGAAATATTGCTTTTGCAACCTTAGAGAAGATTCAGAATAAGTAATAGTAAAATACTGTGCTGGTGATGTTTGCTTTGGAGGGTCTCTGGACCCTTCCCTGGCAGGTGTTTGAGGGCAGGGGGGCGCTGATGGGTGAATTACCGCTGAGCAGTTGTGATTTTCACCTGCCCTTCCAACACATTTATCCTGACCAATTTGCCAGACACAGTCCTACCGCTTCCGTGATTCGATCCGAACCCCGGCTATGCTGCGCAGTCCACTCTGCAGAGCGAGGGGGCGGCCGGCCGCTGCTTCTGGGGGTCTGCCTTCTTTAGTATGGTTATAGGTTACACTTAGAACAAGTTGGACAATTGTCTTTAATAAGCTTCATAATTAGTGTCGGGATGCCTCATTACAAGTCATAGCCTGTAGCAGTCCTGGGCCAAACAGCCCTCTGCAATCTGATTTATTTTTTTATCAGGCAGCAGGAGCTGTCTGGAGTTTTTGTTTGTATAATGGGGGCCTGCATCAGGCCCCCAGTGTAAAAATACCACCAGGAAATTAATTGCTTCTGTGCGGATTCACCGCAGATGTGTCCTGTTGATCAGAATGGTATATTTTTGACTTTGCTGTCCTGTGGTGAGTTGTAAAAAAAATAAAATGAAAGCCAGCAATGCAAACATATTAGCATCAATATAGATTCAGTATGGCATAATTGAAAACATGGGGTTTCAGGGGAAGATGTGAAGGGAAAGTTCAAGTTTCTAGTAAGATTGTTTCCCTTCCTGTTCTCTTTCACAGTTTTTTTTTTTTTTTTTTTTTGTTTTTATATGAATGGATGTATGCATTGCTCCTAAGTGGAACCATCTCTGGGCAGACATGTGGCTGGAATGTCAGCTGGTTTCTGGCTGAAAGATCTTACAATAATATAAGCCCTAATGGAGTGGCTGATCCCCTGCCCCGAGCCTGACACCAGGGCCCCTGTTTGAGGTCCATGGTTTGACGCTGTTACAATGGTGCCAGGGAGAGCCTGGGCCGCTCTTCCAGGCTCCACCCTGAAGGGGCCTCAGGTGGCTCTGGGTGGGTCGGCCTCATGTGTGCTCCGCTTTTGCATGTGTGTGCACTTCACGTGTGACTAAGCCATGTGGACAAATCTTTCTCATATGCTCTCTGCGCTGCTCCCTGGGCTCCGGTGTAAATAAATACTTTTTCATCAGACCACTAGATCCCCCTACATTCTGATGAAGTTGCAAATGAGTCCTCCAACTTAGAACATTTTAAATATATTTTTATGCTAATTTGTCCCCGAATTAGAATTTGTCACTTGCATGTTTTATTCTTGGCACTGGACTGTCCGTTGCTGGCGAGTCTATATGGATCACCACGGCTAGGGTGGAAGTGTAGTTCCTCACATCCCTTTGATTTTTCTAGAAGAGTTCCATGAGCTTCGTTTTCCTATTCGTCCTTTTTGAGGCCGTTTGAGGTCAGGACTCTGGTTTTCGTGCTCAGCACTGTATTGGGATGGAGTTGGTCAATTTAACCTCAGCTAACTCAGCAGACTACACCTTATTTATGTAAAAACAAAAGCAGAAATGAATGCTGAATGTGATGTCATGATAAAGATCATGAGACATTGAGAATTGGGCAGGAAAATACATACGTTTCATGTACAGAAGAACAGATTGATCTGGGCTCCTGTGGACGCAGCAGGTGCTTCTGCAGAGGCAGCAAGAATCATGACCACTAGAACCTCTCAGCTGGGGTCTGCAGGGTCCTGTCCATGGGAGGATGCTAGTGGTCACTCTTGGAATCCCACATCCCGCTGACTTACAGTGGTCTCACAGGCAGCAAATGCTTATAGGTAGGTGTGGGCTCCCTGAAGGAGGGGCACGTGGACCCCTTGCTTGTTCTGCATGAGAACACAGGGGGCGAGGCCTGGGGGGGCGTCACCTCCTGGTTTCCAGATAAAGCCCCGGCGGCTGTGCGGCGACCTGATGGGTGAACTCGGGGAGCAGAGGCAGTGGGGGATCCAGAGAAGGTGCCCAGGGTGGGGTGTGTGTGAGAGAGACAGACAGGCAGAGACAGAGAGAGAGGCTGAGAGACAAATAAGGAGAGATGAAGATCCAGAACCACGTGTCTCCTGCTGGGTAACCTACCTTCCTTCATTCTCTTTCCCAGATACCTCTCACCCTGTTCCCACGGAGAACGGCGCAGCAGGACCCTTAGGGAAACGTGTTCAAAATGCATGTTCCCCAGCAGCCCTTTCCCCATTCCCATTTCAGCAGGCGTGGGGGGCCGGGTCTTCTGCATTTTAAATCAGGGTCATTCTGAAGCCCAGGTGGAGCCCACGCTTGGAGAAACACCCTGTGGATACCAGGATGCATTGAATTCCTTCCTGTTAAGGAATCAGCTGACAAGGGGCCTGAGTGTCACCCTTCCTGGTTCATTAACCCTTGAGCTGAGTGTGGGACTGGAAGCACTGTTGGTTCTAAGCACTGCAGAACTGTTCTAAGCACTGCAGAACCAAACAAATTCATCTTCGGCGGTGAGGGTCGTCCATGCTCTCTGGAGGGCTGGGACCCCCAGGCCGTCGTGTGGTGCAAGCTCTGCCTCTGCACAGGCCCTGGGGGGCCGCACCAGTCGCTACAAGCACCAGTCTGTGGCTGTGCCAAGCTGCACGGGGACAGCAGATCTTCCCTGACATCCTGCTGCATCCGTGGCCGGCAGGGCCATTTGTCAACTCCCCACAGTAAACAAGGAAATGATACAATGTTGTCCATCCCCCTTTAATGGCGGGAACTTAAGCGTATGGTGGGTCCCGTATTCGTCATGCAATGGCAGCAGCATCTCCTGACCCTTCATCCCGAGGATGTCCCCTCCATTCCAGGGTCGCTGATTCTCCATGCATGTCATTAACCTTTACGTGTGCACAGTGTTTTCTCTTTTTACTCCTCACGCAGTTGAGAGTCAAAAAGTGGATGACACTTGCTCCGGACGTAGCTGAAAGGATGCAGGCGTGAGAGCTTCTCCTCCGATGAACAGCCAGGCTGAGGATAAGCTGTTGTTGGAAGCCCCTCTGGTTCCAGGAGTGATGAAGCACTGTGGGCGGCACCATCTGAGTTCCATGGGAGAGCTGGGTGCTGCCCACAGCTGGCCTCCACCCTCAGGGCCAGGAAGCCAAGTGCAGGACCCCTTCCAGGGAAAGAGCCTTGAATCCCCAGCACCTACTTGCCTCCTTGCTTTCCCTCCCCTCTTCGCCCACGCTTAAAAATAAAGATAGGAGAGAATTTCTTAGCCAAGTTTGAAACCAGCCTCATCTTTAAGGAGTAAAGTTATTTTCTCTTGGCAATTACTTCTTCCCATTTCTAAGAAGGAAAAAAAAAAAATTAAACCATAAGAAAGACCCCAAACTTCCCCAGACATCAAATATCTGTTAAACAACAAACATCATTTTGATAAGCTAAGTGTATATGGATCAGAAAACATGTGGCTTTGGTTTTCCTTAGAAAGCTTACCTTGAACCCCAAATATTTTTAGAAAGTTTGAGGTGTTCAAATGCTGTGCATTTGGGAACACCCAGCCATAATTTTAAGGGGATGGATTCAATACACATGTTTCTGATCTATTTACAATGATCAGAGTCAACTGCTCATTTTGAATAGCTTTTGATGTGCAGGCATCCCTCTGGGGCTTTAAAAACCATCCTGCAGTGTCTCTTCCCTCTGACAGCAGAAGGGTCTGTCTTCCCAGAGTTACACGACCACCTTGCCCCTCACCCTGTAGGTCACTTCAGGTCTTCAGCTCCTATGTCTCAGGGAGTATCTAACTCAAAACAATGTCTTTCTCATGTTAGGAACATGTTGTCTTGGAAGGAGAAGTGAGGAAACATCAGGGCAGCCTGCTGTCACTGCTGACCCCTTAGGGGTGACCATCCTGCAGGGTTCAGGTACAGGAAGATGCTCTCTGGACAGTCCACTGGTGGATGGAATTTTGTCAACGTAACTTTCATTTTGGTGAGCAAGGAATCGGTGCTGCGGCTACATGTGATGGTCAAAGCAACTCATGTTAGGGGTCGTTAGAACCTGTCTCCCCATCACGCAGCCTTGAGGGGCTGTTTGCTGCCTTCAGGGTGCCCTCCCATCTGTGTATGAACCACATGCACATACGTAGGCAGAGCGAGAGGATGAGGTGGGTTTGAAATGAGAACTCACGGATACATTGTCATCTTGGGCCTGAATTAGGATAATCGATAATTCCTGACATTTAGTGAACAATTGCTGGCTGCCAGGCGTTTGTAATTTGTAGTTCACGTGTGGTAACAGATTTAATCCCCTGACAATGCAGTGAGGGGGGATTTACTCTTTGCTTAATTTTAGGGGCCTGGGGACTGGGGTAAGGAATCGCCCCAGAAGCCCAGGGTTCTCACCATGCCTGGCCTGCGGGAACAGTCTAGAACAGGAGAAGCTTCCAGGCTCCTTCCCTGCCTCCCGACCACCCACCAGCGGTGCGGCTGCCTCTCTGAGGTTTTAGGGCTGTGGGAGCCCCTCTTTTGGAAATTGTTGCATGAGGTGTGCTGCCATCTGGTAGAACTTCCCCATTCCGTCATGGACCTCTGTCACCCCCCAGATGCTCCTCTCACCCCTGGGGACGGAGCCGCTCCATCCCAAAGCCAATGTAGTTTAGAATCTGGTTGTCATTCTTCTGTCATCAGGAGGCGATGCTATTTTTTCTTAATGTCTTTTTATGCCCAAATAGGACAAGCTGGCATGTCATTTCCCACACTCTGACGGTGGGAAGCATACACTGGTTTTCCATGAATACAGCCATTTGTGTTCTGCGTAAACCAGGGTGTCCGTGGTTCTAAAGAATTTGGGTGCAGTCCGTCCTCTGGATCTCCTGGCTGCCTTCCGCCAAGAGCAAAACTCCTGTCCTCCTCCTCCTTGCTCCCCACTCCCCGTCTCTCTGTCTCCCCAAACTTCCGGGGGCTCTTACACACCAGGAAGGGCATCCCTGAAGGGCCGCCGACTGGTTTCAAGGCGTGGCGGGGCCAGAGGGGTGCAGGAAGGCTGGAGGCGTGAGTCCCTCCGTTCCCAGGAGGGGGAGGTGATGGTACGGCCCACCCTGGAGATTGTCACCCGCCCCCATGACTGTGACTTACAGTCTGTGATGTGAGGGATCCAGCAACCTTTCTAAACGGTACCTCAATTTTAGGTGTGTTTATAGCTCAGGAAATGAAGTGTGCATGTCGTGTGTGTGTGCCTGTGCCTCTGTGTGTGTGTGTGTGTGTGTGTGTGTGTGCACATGTGGAGGGGTGGCATGGGGAAGGTGCAGATTAGGAGAGAAGGGTCAGCCTTGCCAACAGCACAGTCACTGAAACCCAGAAACTCTTCCTTGACCTCGAGCAGCTGGGGCGGAGCTGTGTTTACCTGGAGAGCGTTTCACATCCCCAGCTTGCTTTGTCCCATATTCATAGACTCGTGGACTCTATCAGGCACAAAAAACCTCCATTTACAGGTAGAAGAATGGGTCCCACAAGGTGAAGTGAACTTTCTAAGGACCCACAAGTGGATGGAGTGAAGGAAGGAGATTCCAGTGAGGGGACCAGAGCGGCCAGTGTGAGCCCAGCCTGAGCCTTGTCCTGGAGGATGCTGAGGGGAAGAAGCAGGAGGGAATGCAGAGGCAGAGAGCAGGGGCCGTGGGGACCTGGGTGCAGGCCACAGGGCTTCGCACGCTCACCCCAGGTTCGGCTTCTGTCTCGGAACTCTGGAATAGCCAGGCCGGTGGTCCTTGCTGCAGCTGGGAGGGTGCCAGCACGACTGCTTGTCTGGCCTCCCAGCCTCCGCACCCCGCCTCCTGGCCCGGCCTCGAGGATGCTGTTACACCCATCACCAGGGATCCAGGCAACACGGTCTTGGTGCTCTTTGCATGGGAGTGGCTCCACTCCCCTAAAATAGCGAGACTCTAGGAGGTTCTCACTCAAAGAGAAGTTACCGGAACCTGCTGAAATTCACCAGCTAAGAGCAATGACTTGGTTTCTGGATCGATCCCAGGCTTCCTATCTACATGGGTCCCATGTGCTGCCTCCTGCAAGAGAAGCCTGGGCCTGGCCTTCAGCAGCCTCGCTTTCTCTGGACTGAGACCTTCTCAGGGGAGGGGGCCTCCCTGCAGAGCGACCCCTCCCCGTAAGAAGTGGACCCTGACGATGATGCCTCTACGCCCCTCATCACATCGAGTTGTACGTTGTGCCGAACGGCTTAAGAAGGATGTTCAAGAGCTACCGCGACTTCAGCCACTTTACTTAAATAACACTTAATTTTGGTGGGGGGGTCGGTGGCCAGGAAGGGATTGGAATGTTCCAGCAGCCAGTTGCAACGTACTGAAAGGAAACCCTGAGGCAGGCGGTTCCTGCTGGTGCCCGGGGGCTAGGAGGTTGAGCTCGTGGAGAGGTGTGTGCTGTTGGTGAGTTAGGACCTCCTTCCCGAGGACGTTTCCTCGTCACAGCGTTTATCTTTAGAATGGTCCACAGGCCGTGCATGCACAGCGCACCCACTTCATGGCGTCCTCCCCCTAGTATTTGGCTTTCTGGGCCCGTGGCAGAAGCATGCTGGGGGTGTCCCTGCGTTTGAAATACCAGCACAGGGTTCGGGGGACCATGCTGGCTGATTTCCTTCCAGGACGACTGAGTCCTACCGTTTTCAGCAGATGTGGCACATTCTATGGTAACTTTCCAAGAGCCTGTCGTGGTTGGCCTTGTTTCTGCTCTGGGGACAGGAAACACACATTAAATGCAATTTGTTACTTGCCTTTCTCGTCTTAGTCCATCAAGAGAGCATTAACCGGCGAGAGAGTACCGTTCCCCAGGGCCTGGGAGGGGGTCTTGCGGGAATTCACGGAGATACAGCATTCCTGTGCGTTTTGGGATTGTTCCCTCTTTGTAGCGGATGACATGCTTCAAAAATAAGCACAACTGGGGGCTCTGTTCTTCCACGTTTGGTTTCAGATCCCTCTGGTTAATGCCATCGGTGAAAACAATTAACCTCTGTATATTTCGGGATACAGGCAGGACCTTGTGGAAATCTTATTTAATTATGTGCTATATTAATGTTATATTGATTATGTTATTGCCTGTAAATCCAGTTGCTTAATAAAGCTACAGTCATTTTGCACGAAAGTTGTGTTTGTAATCAATTAATGGGTGTCTGGGGGCAGACAGCTACGTGCAGGGGCTGTTGGCACTAAGAAAAATCGTCCCAGGGCTGGAAACCAGAGGGGCCAGCAGAGAACATCAGTTATTTATGTATACATAGGAATGTATGTAAGTATATGTACATAGTTGGGTTAAGTCAAAGGAAAAGCATATACCCCAGGGCACTTATTTTTAGCACATAGATCTGGAGAGTTATGAACGGCTGTCTGTATGGTCGAGCTCTCAACAGCACTGAGGCAGCATCTGTACGTGGGGCAGGATAATGTTTGATTTTAAAAATACAAGTAAATGATAACCGCCAATATTGAGACCATGTGAAGGCAGGGGAACAAAGCATACTTTCATTGTTAATCATGCTGACATCCAAGTCGGAGGAGCACATCTCCCCATTCGGAGGAAATGCCATCACCCCTCTGAAGATCACATCTGCCACTAATACCATTCGGCATGTGGTCCGACTTTTATCTCTCTACCAAAATTTCATGTCATGATTTTTACATCTGATGCTAAATTCAGGTCACTACAAAATAAGTACAACTATTTATTTCTTTCTCGTCCTTTGTGATGTGTCCAAGATGTGTGTCCTCATAACAAAATATGAACTGAATATTGAAGTTTTATGAGTATTTTTTTAATAATACACCATAGCAAATAGAAAGTTAGCCATTCCTCAATTCAGGTAGATAATTGATCCTTCCCATAGATGACAGTGCTGTGTCAATCACATGATGATGCTTACGTAATCTTATTTGGGGCAGGCCGATAGTTCTGTCATGGTGACATGTCTTTGACCATAAGGGTGATGTCTAAGAGCGCGTAACCTTGTGAAGAAAAATGTGATATTACAAGGAAGGGCATGTCAGTGACCAGCCTTCTAACTGTCACAGGAGGACCCCAAGGACCCAAGTTTTGGATGACTAAGACTCCCTGACTCCAGCTTCGGCGCTTGTCAGTGGCAGATAACTTTAAACCACAAAGTGGGACCTCCTGATTCATCTTGCTGTGCTCTGGTCTGTGCCCCGTGGGCTCGTTTGCCCAAAGACCCTTAACTCTGAACGCTTGGTCCACACCCGTTTCAACTGCAGACAGAGGCCATCCCCAGGGGCTCTGTGGGGGTCCGGGTGGGATGGTTTCTGAGTCTCCAAATTTCCTTGCTTTGTCACAGTCCGTATCCCAGATAGCAGTTTACTGCCGAGTTCCCAAACGTCCTTATTGGAGAATGAACGTTCCACGTTAAATCAAACTCAGATCTCCTAGACTGCTGTCCTTTCAGCTCTGAGGACCACTTGGTGACAGCCAGAGGGCATTTTGAGGTGTGACAAGACGGAAGGAAGGTGCCCTCTCCCTGTGCCCTTCCATGGGCAACACAATCCCATCAGGCATCCGAGTTAGGCTTCGGCCCAGGGTGGCAAGAGGGAGGTGGCATTTGGGATCATCTCCAATAAGATGTTTAGCTCACAGGGAACCAAATGTCAATTTCATCAGGATGCTTCCAGACACAAGACCTTCTGCAGACTCGAGCTGCGACCTTAGTTCCAGCCACACCTGGACCTCACCTCACCTGCTGGGAGCCAGCACTCTCTTCCTGCTCTTTCTACCTCAACAGATGTACTGTTTGGATGTGTGGAAGGGTTAATGTTGGGGCTTTGTGGTTCTGTGGAAGATGCTGAGGTGGGCTCCACTGCTGTTGAGTTTGAAAGAGGAAGATGCCGAGTGTGATACCTGAATATTCAGTGACTCCCAGATGCTAGAGTTGAAAAAGGAACAGAAATCTTATCATCAGACCTAACAGACTTAGTCATCTGCTCAAGGGCACACCCTGCATGACTGCAGTGTACACATCTCAGGGCTCCTCCTGGCCCCTCGGTGGAGAGCAAGCTCTTCCTGGCACCCCACCTCCATTCCCGGGAAGATGTTGGCGGCCTCATTCATCTTAACGTGAATTAGAACCAGCTCTAGTATTGTTAAAGACTGAATTGGGTTTTTATATCTCTTGGGGGAAACTGTGGGAAGATGACAGTCGGGGAGGGGGGGCGAGTGTGCACAAGACGACTTGGGGAGCAGAGGCGGAAGCCTTGCCGGGCAGAGGCTGAGCCCGTGTCTCCCCAGTTAGAGAGGTTGGTGCACAGGAAGACAGCACAACAACCAGAGTCGGGGCGGCCGCCGTGCTGAGAGCGAGTGATCAGGCCGGGCCCCTGCCGGCCACCTTGGTCTGTTACCACCAAGGCCAGAGTCTTGCACAAAACCATCTGCAATCCTAAAAAGGCAGAGGCAGATCAGCGCCTGCCCTGCCTCAGGAAGCCCATGGGGAGGTGCTCTGGTCACCACCGCATACAGCAAACAGGAAGACAAGCCAGTCCCATAGCTGGGCTGAGAACCTGGGAGCTGCCCCGGTCTCCCAAAATGAAAACAACTGCATTGCAGTCACAGGAAGGTACACAAGATGTCTACGCCTGTCCACACCAAGCAGCCCATCATAGAAGGAAGCGAGGACCAAGAAAGAAAAGCCTAGACACTCAGAAGGCCAGAGAGCTCATCTGTAAGGGGACACGTATGAGGTGGGCGTGTTTCCCTGGACTGGCCGAGGGGTGTCTGTCATCTTCAGCCAGCAGCCTGAGCCCTGTGCACTTTGGTGAGCTCAGCAGGATCCCATTTGCTTGAAATCGGGCACGGATTCCTGGCGTCCTCCGTCATGGAAACGTGAATTTCCAGGGGGCCTGGAGATGACCCCACTCACAGGAGCAACCTGGCGTCCATCGTTGAGGGGCGTGAGCCCATGGGAACACGGCTCTGGGGGGCACCCCAGCACTTCTGAGTTGGAAGAGTGTTGTCCATCGTGGAACCAGCCACGGGATGAACTCACGTGAAAGGTCTTCACGACTTGTCTGTGAACAGCCCGCGGGCCAACGGGCTGAGCCCACACTGGTTACCAGCCTTCCAGGCTGGAAAGAGAGACACACACTGCCTTCTGGGGCTTTTTTCACGTTGGCCCAAATGACATGCTCCTGGGGAAAGAGACCCCGTTTTTGCTTCTTGCATTGCCATTAAAAATTGCTTAATTTGGAGGGTTGTTTTAAAAGCCTAACTATACATGTTTTAATGACTAACTTATAAATGCCTAATATGATAGATGGGCAGTCATAACCATGGACTTAATAGGAAGGAGCAGAAATGCTCTACTGTCCCTAAGAGAAAGGAAACACTGAACCTCCACCCCGGCCCCGATATCCGGGTCACGGGCACCACAGGGACAGATTCTGTGCGATGAACCCCTGATTTCATCACTGTTAAGACCTGGAGGAGCAGCTGGGGTCTGAAGAACAAGTTCTGTTGTCTCCAAGCAACCGACCTGTCTAAATGCACGGCAAGCCACTGGCCTCCAGGCATTCATCAAGGAGGCTCTGTCTTCGCCCTCCCCTCCGGACCTCGGGCTCTGCCTGTCGGCTCCGCTCTGGGTCCTGCAGAATGGCCTTTCCCCAAGGCAAGAACTCTAACTTTGACTTTCAACCCTAGAGTGATCCAGGGGCATTTATCCGTTTATGTTAAAGAAGAAAAAGGACATAAGAGTAAGAGTTTATGGAAGTATAAGGGGAGACAAGAAGGGTGTAAGGACATTCTTCAGAGTTTCAGGGAAAGATCTCTGTTCACCACATTATTCATGAGAGTGAAACCTGGAATCAAATTAAAGGTCTCAAAGGAGAAGATTAATTAACTACCGCATGGAAAAATATACACACCATATACAAGCCTTAAAAAGCATGTTTCACCTAAAAAATGATACAAATGAATTTATTTACAAAACAAAAATAAACTCACAGACATAGAAAACAATCTTATGATTACCAGAGGGGAAAGAGGGGGGAAGGAGGGATAAATTTAGGAGACTGGGATTAACATATATACACTACTATATATAAAATAGGTATACAAGAAGAACCTACTGTACAGTAGGGGACTATACTCAATATCTTGTAATAACCTATAAGGGAAAATAATTTGAAAAAGAATATATATATATATGTATAACTAAATCACTTTGCTGTACTCTTGAAACTAACACAACATTGTAAATTAAATCTATTTCAATAAAAAAATTAAAAAGCAAATTTCAAAAAAAATTAAGGATATGAATATGTTTATATCTTAATGCTAAGTGACAAAAGAAGGATACTGCCTGATTTCATCCCAATCCTGGAAAAATATAAATGTAGCCGTTATTTCTGTACTTATCCACATATACACTAAAAAAGATCCTGGAGAAAAATTCACAGAAATGGTAATTGTGCCTTCCCTATTGAATGGCAAGATACTGCTGACTAATGTTTATTTTTTACACTAATATGAATTTCTGACTATTTTTAGTGAGAAAGAAAAGTTTTGTAATGAAAAAATGTAAGAATGCAAATATTTTTGAATACATTCCACTTCAAGTTATAAAATTAATTAAACTATGTCTTTGTGAGACATAGACATTCCGGGCTTGTACCCAGAATGCCCTTTAAAATCAGACCTGAGTTCTGCGATGAGCGTCCCAGTCCATGAATGCAGGTGCAGAATGAACACATGGAGACCACGTATAGATCATGTGAGGGTGCGTCAAGGACAGGTAGCACCTCTCATGAGATTCTGGAAAAGTAAAAATAAAGGGCTTCATATTTCAAGTGCTACTTGGAGGTGAAAACCCATCTCCTATATACATACTTAGACCTGAAGATGTGCACCCTGAGGGGCCAACATATATGGACCCCACTGAAGGCATGTCTAGTAGATGGACCACATG
>NW_020837973.1:2626856-2658863 GCF_003676395.1 Aethalodelphis obliquidens
GGACCACATGTATGGACCCCACTGAAGGCATGTCTAGTAGATGGACCTTTGTCCACCTGTAGTGGAATCCTCCCAGTGAAAATGGCTGGTCTTCACTGTCCCCAAACCCGAAATGTGTCAGCGGGCTTATGTCTCAGATAAAAGCCCCCAATGGCATTCCTCAGTTCCTAAAATTAAAATTTCAAAAATTAATTGTTTTGGCTATGAAATGAATTTCTTAAAAGAGCTTTAGTGAAAGGCTAAGAGGCACAGCATTGCCAGGCAGCTTGGGGGAAGTCTTCCTGCCCTTTATTTATACAACGGGTCCCTGTTCCCTTTCGGCACAAACGCCAGGCATACCCTTAATGTCTATGAAACCATCATGGTGGCTCCACAAACATGCCAGATGGTCCTGTCCTGGGCAGTAACTCCATAGGGCAAAAGACACGCCACCACTGACTACTTCAGGACGTCATGTTTGATGATGAGTTAAGTATAATTTCCTTTTTAAAAATGCATCTTTTTTACTTCTCCCTCATCGCATTCATTCTGGATCCTCTGTGTGATTCTTCTAATTATTGACCCATGTGACTAGTTTACACTCAACGATAACAACAAAAAATGGGCGGAAAGATAGAAAGTGCACTGCTGTGGGGTTTTGGAGCCCAGGCGGTGGTGTGGCTTTTGTCTGCGCTAAGCCAGGCAGCCTGGGGTGATCACTCACCCACTCTGTGATGTCTTAGATAGGACAAGACCATGGATATCATTTAGTACCATGGAGTTAAACTTGCTTTTCTTTTTTACAAGTACAAAGCACAGACTAGCCCATGGCACAAAAATAAAAATGCATGCAGTGCACACTGACATGTATACTCACACTCACATTTATGACTCAAAAAGGCTTCATGAAAATACACTTACCACAGCCTGTGTGACACACTATTTTCCATCCTCTTCTAGTTTTAGATCCTGGTTTCAGCCAGCTCAGTTTGTGCCATGATCTGCATCCTGGGAAACACCGATGCCTTTACCTCCCAACATGTAAAATGAGGTTAGAGAAAAGCCTCAGTGGCCACACCGGTTAGCACGTTTTCTGCTACAGGGAGATGTTCAACCAGAAGATAAGCTGAGATGCTAGAGACATTTATACTCTCCCTGGTACAGTCCCCTAGCAACCGGGGCCTCCATCTGTCTGCTCAGCCTCCAGGTTGGGTGGAAGGAGAGGAGATGTCCCCTCAAAGTCACAGGAAGCCTTGGAATTGCCAGGGATCCCACGCCTGTGATGTCACCCTTCAAGGAAGACGGATGCTCTCTCCTGACGTCTGGAGTTTTGATGAGCAAGGCCCAGGACAGGTAGGTCCAAGCTGGCCCAGACTGGACCTGAGTTGTGGGGAGGTTGTCATAGAGACCACAAGGCCAGCGTCTTGTCCTTGAGCTCCTGGGAGCGTCCAGAGGGCTCGTGTACCTGTAGGGAGTGAGTGTCGTTGGTGGGGGCAGGTGGGACAGGTGGAGGGGGTGAGACCCAGTGTCTGCCCTCCGTTCCCTTTGTCTGCCGGATCCCACAAGGCTGGTGGGATTAGACATCTTTGGGACCTCAGCAAGAGTTCAGATCTATTATGATCCTACTTACACTGGAAATCTAGCCACCCTACCAGAGACGCGTGTGGGGCAAGAAAGGACGCCCTTGGGGTTGTGGCTGCTGGGTGGGACCCCCAAGGCCCGGGGTGGCCACCGTGAGCCACTGATGATGTGTGGAAGCACAGCCCGTGCGTATTCCTCATGGATTCACGCTCCATTGACGCGGCCAGTTCACCCTCCTCTCTCCTGAAACCTCAATACCCGTCATCCCCGCCAACCACCTGAGTCAGACAAGAACCCCTTCAGTCTCCCAACCCAAGCCTGGGACCTCCAGTCAGTTCCCAGGGACCTGTCCCTTCCTGGGAGGAGGAGGAAGCGTCCTTGAGCAAAGGATGGTGGATGCTGCCTCCCTCCTGGGGCTCCTGCACTGCCTTCTATCTAAAGACCTGACTTTTCCACCAGAGGCTTTTCTTTTCTGTTAGCAGGTTGATTTGTGTTTTCTCTCTCCTGGATGGTTTTCATCTGCATGCAGATGTGTTCTGATGTCTCCCTTCTGAAACTACAATAAATACCTTGTCGTCTTGATCAACTGTGTCTACATTCGAAACATCTTCCAAAAGATGATGTCACTCAGTGTTTACTTTGCCACCTCCATCCTCTGTCCTGAGTCCCCCAGAATGCGGCTGCGTCCCTCCCCTCTCCACCTGGCCTGATCCCTCCCAGCTCACCGCATCCTCCAGTTTTGAAAATCCAACCGCTGGTGGTCCCTTTCGTTGCCCTTTTCTTCAGTCTCTCTGCACATGGGCCCAGACGCCCCCCGAGTGCTGGTAGCTGGAAAGCACTATCCCCTTTGGCTGTGGAATTGCTTACTTTCCTGTTGTTTCCACTGGCTCCTCCTGACTGTGGATTCTGGCACAATTCGTGGATCCTCTTCCTGTCTCCTTACACTTCCCCAGGTGACCTCGTCCACTTGATGACTATAAATTGCGTCAGTGTGCAGATGACTCCAGGTATCTGCCCTGTAGCCTGGCCTCCACATACCTGCCCATTGCCCTCTGCAGGGCTCCTCATGGGGTGTCTAGTGGGCGTTCCAAACCCGGAGCGTCCAAAGGGAATCACTGATCTCCTCTGTCTCAAACTGCCCCATACCCTGTCTCCCCTTTGAAATGAACGGGACACCACCTCCCAGGTGCTCAGCTAAAACCCAAGGGGCTCTCTTTTCTTCACCCTGTCACCTGTCTGTCAGCATGTCCTGCTGGCCCTATTTCCAGCCTCTTTCCCGGATTCCACTTTTGGCCCTTTGCTCACCCACTTCTGGCCCTTTGCTTACCCTGGTCCTATCCACCATCGATTCTTACCTGGATCCCTGGGAAAGGCATCTGACCTCCTGTCTGGCTACTGGATGTTAAAGGCTGCCAGAGGGCTTTTAAAAATGTAAGTCATATCACCTTATTCCCATCTTTGTGAGCTCCCAATGGCTTCACTTGCCAAAAACTAAATAAAACAAAACAACAGACACACACACACACATACACCCACACACTTTTCACCCTGGTTTACAAGACAGAGCATAAAGTGTTGATCTCATAAGTGGGAGAAAAGCCAACCGTTTACAGCAATAGCTTGCTCAAGCTATCATCTCAGTCTGGTGTACAGTAATTAATAACTGATATATTTGAACAGTTCGGTTCCCGACTGGCAGGAAGCGTTACAATCACTTTACCTGAGTCATCACAACTGCCATACGGAGTAGGTGCCATTCTTATTCCCGCTCCACAGATGAGGATGAGGAAACTGAGTGAGGGCAGATTAAGTGACTTGCACAGGTGGTCAGTTTAGAGATGGTGGGATTCAGTGTTGAACCCGCTGTAGGTCAGGCTCCTGGGGAGTGGATGCTGACATGGAGATGGAGGTGCAGGAAGTGCTCTACAGAGGAACACCTGCGGAGGGAAAGGGGCAGCCAGCCTCCGGGAGCTCGAAAGGATGCTCGCAGGGGTGTGGTGAGGGGTCTCGGCTTTGTCCCTTCACTCAGCCAGCTGTGGGATCCCCAGAAGGGGTGTGACCTGGGTGACATGCTCTCCAGCCGGGCGATTCCCCGAGAGGCTGGGGCCAAGGCTGTCTGCAGGACTCAGTAACCGGGGAGACGTCCTCCCGGCCTCATGGGGCATCTGGGCAGCGTCAATGCGTCCACCAGGGATCCCAGGCTGTGGGCTGCAGAGCCTTCCGTGATCCTGTGCTGAGCACACAGGCTCCTTTGATTTCAGTGTTAGCAGAGAGAGTGCCTGCCGCTGGTACAGGCTCCACTCAGGGGCGGCGGGGCCACCCCCAGCTCACTCTGCACGGGCTCAGCATCTGTTGATAGAGTCATAACCCTTCTTTCCAGAACTGCCTGCCTGGCACTCACGCTGTCTTGCATTATTAACAGAAACAACTCAATTTTTTTCCTGGGGAAATTTAAGGATTAATAAGGAGAGTTGAAAGGTATGATTAGGTCTTTGGGCAAAGCAGCCTTTGCCAGGGGAAATGGGTCCTTCTGCTGATGAGGCGATTTGAGTTTCCTGTGGACATGCCCAAGGCCCTTTCTGTCCGGCTTTCATGGTGAGTTATGCTATCTGAGTCCAGAGAAGGGAAGAAGATGGCTCAAGAGGTTAAAAGGAGCAGAGGGAAAAATTGATTTTCCCATCCCAAATGTCACTGTTCATTGATAACAGACAGCGGGAAGATTCTAAAGGCTCAAGTGCTGTGTCCACTGCGGTCAACCGGAAATTGTGTAGCTTCTTTGTCTAATGAAAAGGTCAGGATTAATTAGCTATAGCTGAACACATCTTTATGAAATTGGCTTCTCTGTAGCTACAAATGGATAAGTGTAACAGCTTACCATTACAGCCTTGGCATAAACCAAACATAAATAAATGGAAAGCTAGAGCTGCAGAAGAGTTTTGAATGTAGACAACGATTTGACCAGTGAGTGAATAAGGCCCATTGCCTTTGTGATGATGGTGTTTGATACCCAGGGGGATGATGGGAGCTTTTCTCACATTTCCTGGTTCTCAGGCTCTTTTGAGGAAGTGGGTGGTCCATCTTGGGTTATTCTGTAATTCCCAGGCTGGGGCCCAGAGAGGCCTTATTGTTGGTTAGAAGTAGGACTTGGTGTTGTGTCTTGAAGCTGTGTTTACATGGTAAGAATGTTGTTTTATTTATTTTTATTTGGGATTTGGGGGAAAGTTGATGGAGATTTGAGAGACTAAAGCCTCCCTCCCTCTGCTCCTTGCTGCTGCCCTGGAGATGGACATCTCCAAACTCCAGAGGTTTTATTGGTACTTATGGGCTGTTGGCTTAGAGAGGGAGCCTCCAGGGATCATCCCCACGCTTCTCCCGGTGTCTCCTCAGTGTCTCACCAAAAACCTGGTGTGAGTAGCTTGGAAGTCGACCAGCCTCCTTTATCCTTTTCCTGGTTTTATTGAGATATAATTGTCATAAGGAGGCTCCTTTGGACTCTTAAAGGCTTGACCTTCAAGGCCCTCCTTTGTCATTCTCAGGTATGTCATTCTGGGACAGGGCTGGGCTTTGTGGACCCTTCCTACGTTTTCTTGTTCTGACATCCACCTTCACTTGGACTGTTTCTGAGACAGTGTCAAAAAACTCTCTGTCCAAAAATAATGATTTCTTTCTCAGCTAAATAACTCAATTTTTTCTCTAAAATGTGCCTTAACGTTGCCAAAAAGTAACCCTGAGTTGTATTTCTGATAAAGCTTATTTTCTGGAAATATTTCACCCTGAATGGACTAACACATTCACATAGATTCACATGTTCCAGCTCCCCTTGCCTTTGTAGCTCGCTCCCTTTTCCCTGGGGAGACTGAGCCTCTGTCCACGGGGTGAGTCCACACCCGCAGCATGTGGAATGTGCAGATGCCTGATGGGCACTTGACAAATGACGGTACGGGAGTCACAGGCACACCTTGTGCAAGGAGCTGGTTCATCCAGAGCCTTTCAGAGCCTGTAAGGAGCAGGTTTTCTGAAAAGCTCTGTAAGCTACACCAAGTGGAAGCAATCAAAAAGCAATCAGTCAGAGCTGAAAACTGGCTATGAACTTGAGCCTAATGTCAATATCTGAAGCACACATTCGCTCTGGTTTATCTCCTTATTTCCCATCTATTTCTAAAACTGGTCCGGGATGCCTACAGTAAAGGTATGTACCGAAAGGTTAATGCATTATGTAAATAAAATCAGGAACATGGGAAGTAGAAGCCAATGCACCCCAGCACCAAGGTTTAATACAGGTACAGGTGACTGAACACAAAATCAGGAGAAAAAGAGGAAACCTGACATAGAGCTCGCGCATTCAACTAACTTTTTTTTTTTTTTTTTTTTTTTTGCGGTACGCGGGCCTCTCACTGTTGTGGCCCCTCCCGTTGCGGAGCACAGGCTCCGGACGCGCAGGCTCAGCGGCCATGGCTCACGGGCCCAGCCGCTCCGCGGCACGTGGGATCTTCCCAGACCGGGGCACGAACCCGCGTCCCCTGCATCGGCAGGCGGACTCTCAACCACTGCGCCACCAGGGAAGCCCTCAACTAACTTTTAAATTCTGTTATGTCCCAGACTCCAGACCAGGTGTTGGGGATGGAAAGGCAAAATCTCATCTGTCTGGGATTCATCCTGGATTGTACACGTTCCCCAAAAGGCAAATCTGACTTTACTTAACCATGCGGATGAGTTACTGTGGAGACCGTAGAATTCTACCCTGTAGGTCAGGGAAGGTGTTTTTTTCCCTAGCATTTTAGAACAGGTAATCGACATCACCTGGGCCATGGAAAAACCCCAGTAGGGCATCCACTGAGCATGTGGCTGAGTGATGGGACCCCTGGGATGTATGTCACTTTTTCCTGGAATGTGTACACAGACGCCGGAGAACACTCTGTCTCTATGTAGGACACATAACACTATTTGTATAATTAAAGTAATTATGAAAGACCTAATGTAAAGTGTGGACTCTGGGTGATAATGACTTGTCCATATAGACTCATGGATTGTAGCACACGCACCCCTCTGGCGGGGTGTTGATGGCTGGGAGGCTGTGCCTGAGTAGGGAGGGCTCTAGGGGAATTCCCTGCACTGCCACTCAAGTCTAGTGTGAACCTAAAAAGGCTCTAAAAACATAAAGTCTATTTGAATCTAAGCTGCAACAACAACACTATTTTTTTATTGAAGTATAATTGATTTACAATGTCGTATTAGTTTTGGTGTACAGCAAAGTGATTCAGCTATACATACATATATATATATATTCTTTTTCAGATTCTTTTCACTTATAGGTTATTACAAGATATTGAGTATAGTTCTCTGTGCTATATAGTAGGTCCTTGTTGTTTATCTATTTTATAAATAGTAGTGTGTGTGTTAATCCCAACCTCCTGATTTATCCCTCCCCTCCTTTCCCCTTTGGTGACCATGTTTGCTTTCTATGTCTGTGGGTCTATTTCTGTTTTGTATATAAGTTCATTTGTAACAACACTATTTCTAAAACCAAGATGTCCCCTACCGTGAGCTCTGGTCCAAAGTCTAGATCCTCGCTGGACCCCCTTCCCCTGTGCCTTGTCTGTGCTGCCCCATCAGTTCTGCTCTCAGCTATTGAACCTCAGATCTTTCCATCATGTGTCAAAATAAATACATCCTCTCAGTCACAGAACGCCTTTATCATCCCTCATTGCCCGCAGACTTCACAGGAGCCGATACCTTTAGTCTCCATGAGAAAAAAGAAGGCTGTGATCTCCATATTGCCACACTTTTATTTACCTTACCTGTAATATAATTAATAGATGACTGAGCAGAGATCAAGGTGCTTTCAAAGAGGAGGAGACAGCTTCGTATGAAACTTGCTCTTGTGAATCCGTCCAGGACTCCATCAAAGCCTGTGTGATAATTTCATGTAAATCCCGGTGTTCCAAATCTGTATCTTGCAACCTGTAGGTACCATTTTTAAGACACTACCTTTCAAAGACACTGAAGCCCGGTCTGATTTGTATTACAGAATTATATTATAATCGGCAAGCTGCGCCTCATACCGATTTCTTAAAATTAAAACGGAAGCTCGTTACAAAGACATTCGCAGAGGTCTCATGTAGTCATCTCAAAAGGGCTGTGATGGGGAGAAACCACATTCTCAAGTTAAAACCTTCTGGCTTCCTGCAGTCAGCGCTCACCGTGGATATTTGGATTCTGAAAACGCCTCTTGGCAGGATTTGGTGGTCCTGTAGCATCTTGGGTTGTCCCACCAACGACATTAACAATCTCAACTCATTACCATTTGAACCTCCAGTATATTTGTTTACAATTCTCCTTTGTTTAATTTGAGCAAACAAAACACTTTTTTACAAAGTTTGATTTCATATATATTACTGTTTCTCTCATGGGTCCCCCTCATGGGCTTTCCTGATCATTCCTTCACTAGTGTCATTGTGTTTTGGTGCCATAAAAAGTGAGCCAGAGGGGCCTCTATCCTGCCTCTTCTTCTGTCTTCGAGAGAAAATTGAGGTGTGGTTAGAGAGAGGATTGCTACAGCTGTGAAGGAGAAACAGCCTCACGCTCCTGTGGGATGCCCGGCAGTCGTGGCCACGTGGAGCTTATGGACTCTAGTCCTCCTCCTACTGGCTTGGACGGTGGATGGGGGTGCAAGTCAGGAACTGCTAACTCCCTCTTGTGTGGGCGCCCCGGGGCGGCTCTGACAAAGCACCACAAACTTGGTGACTTACACAACAGCCATATCTGTACTCAACTCTGGAGGCCAGAATCAAGGGGTCATGGGATCTTTCTCCCTCCAGGCTCCAGGGGAGGGTCCTTCCTGCCTCTTCCAGCGCCCCGGGGGCTCTGGGCATTCCTGGGCTTGTGGCCATCTCCTTCCCATCTCTGCCTCCATCTTGACTTGGCTTTCCCCCGTGTGTCTGGCATTTAAGTCTCCCTCTGACCCACTCTTATAAGGACACCTGTCATTGGATTTAGGGCTAACCTAAGTGCATGATGATCTCATTTGGAGATCTTCAACTTAATTACTTCTCCATAGACACTTTTTCCAAATGACTCACGCTTACAGGTTCTGGGGGTCGGGGCTTGAACCTATCAATATCTTACTATCTTACTATTCAACCCACTGCACTTGGAGAGTCCTCTCTTTAGAATGTGAGGATGCCTTCCCCCTGTGGTCTGCATCTCCGGAGCCCTAGGGGAAGTTCTCAGACAAGGGGAAAGTCCCACCTAGCATCCTGGTGCATGGCGACCTCTCACGCCATCCTCACCACAACTCCAGAATGCCCTAATGAAGAGATTGTCACTGCCACTGTGTGGGGACAGCAAGGTACCAGCAAGAGTGGACCAGTCACCTGAGCACACACAGCACTCATCGGGGATGGAGAGGACTTGTCAGAAGCCCACTTGCTGAGTCATTTTGCTCCTAAGACCTCAGGACTTTAACTGGCATCCAAGGCCATCCTTGGGTGCTGGGTGGATTTTCCCTACAGACCTAGGGCCTCCTCTTTCTGCTTCACTCCCCTCCCTGCTTCAAGCTGCCTGTCCAGCCCCAGGACAGTCTATATCTGGCATACGAGTCTGATGATGTCATTCGCACTGAGGTACAATGGAAGGTGACCCTTTCAGAGTTGTTTGCTCTCTAGACAATAATATGAAGCTCTAATTGTGGAGTTTCATGTGTCACTGATTCATATCATTTTTTGGCAAAGATCTTCCCTTTCCTGGTGCCCCCTTTCCTACCCTCCTTGCTGGGTACCATTGTGAAAGATAACAGCTCTCAGACTTGACCCAAAGAAGAACTATCTTGGAAACTTGTTTAAGTGCAGAATTCTGGGCCTCCTCCCACAGAGACTCTCATCTGTAGGTGTGCTGTTTGGGCTGGGAGTCCACACTTTATTTATTTATTTTTTTTAAATTAAAACAAGTTTATTTTACTGAAGTACAGTTGATTTACAATGTTTCAGGTATACAGCAAAATGATTCAGGTATACATACACATATATGTGTATATATATACACACATATATATCTTTTTAAGATTCTTTTCCATTATAAGTGATTACAAGATATTGAATATAGTTCCCTTGTGCTATATAGTAGGTCCTTATTGTTTATTTTATATACAGGAGCATGTATCTATTAATCCCAAATTCCTAATTTATCCCTCCCCCCCTTTCCCCTTTATAACTGTAAGTTTGTTTTCTGTGTCTATGAGTCTATTTCTCTTTTGTAAATAAGTTAATTGTATCAATATTTTAGATTTCACATATAAGTGATATCATACAATATGTTTTTCTCTGTCTGGCTTACTTCACTTAACATGATCATCTGTAGGCTCGTCCGTGTTGCTGCAAATGGCAACATTTCATTCTTTTTTATGGCTGAGTAGTATTCCATTGTATATATGTGCCACATCTTCTTTATCCATTCATCTGTGGATGGACACTTAGGTTACTTCCATGTCTTGGCTATTGTCAGTAGTACTGCTATGAATATTGGGGTGCATGTATCTTTTCAAATTAGTTTTCCTCTTTTCCAGATATATGCCCAGAAGTGGGATTGATGGATCATATGGTAACTCTAGTTTTAGTCTTATAAGAATCCTCCATACGGTTCTCCATAGTGGCTGTAATGATTTCCATTCCCACCAACAGTTTAGGGAGGGTGCCCTTTTCCTCCACACCCTCTCCAGCATTTATTATTTGTAGACTTTTTGCTGATGGCCATTCTGACCGGTGTGAGGGGACCCCTCACTGTAGTTTTGACTTGCATTTCTCTAATGATTAATGATGTTGAGCATCTTCTCATGTGACTGTTGGCCCTGGAATCCACACTTTAGGTGCCTCCCAGCTGAGGAGTGTGGGTAGGGGTGGGAGGGGGATGGGGGACTGGGGACTCTGCCTGCAGCAGCTTACCTGGGGAACACCTTACAGCCTGACCCGGGTGGCCAGGGTCTAGGGCAGGGTGGGAGATCCAGGAGGGCTGAGCCCTGCCCTGTTGTGCCCAGATGGTGGGGACCCCTGTACTCTGGGGGGCTAGAGAGGAAAACGAGGGCCCTAGCCCTGGAGGAAGGGCTGCCTCAGAGGGGCCGTTCCTAGCCTGAGCCCCATCTTCAACAACCAATGAGGAAGAGGCAAAAGGAAGGAAGAAAATCAGGAGCAGTGGTTCTGCCACCGGGGGTCAGGCCTGGAGGCTCCACACCCTCAGCACCAAGGGCAGCGCTGAGGGGGAAGGGGGACCTACGTCAGTGCCCTCTCAAGGGACAGAGGCTTCTCCCCGTCCCCCATCCCCCCACGCTGTCCCTGGGTTCCCTCGCATGCAGCTCTGACCCAGCACTTGTGGGACCCAAAAAAGTGAACAGAAGAGAGGGAAAGGGAAGTGAGCGAACACTTGGCCCTTCCCTAGTGGCCCCTCCTGCCTGGATTTTGCCCCTTGTATCTCCCCTTCCTCCCCAGGTCCCGCTGCTTCTGTTTCAGAACCAAGGTTGAGCCTCGTGGAGTGTAGCATCTGAGCCTTGTCGAGTGTAGACCTGGGAGTCTCTTCTTGGCCGAGGGACCAGCGACACGGGAACGTCTTTTATGAGGGGCTGAAAGCAGTCATGGAGGGATTTAGTCAAATTGCTCCTGAAAGGGTACCTTTTAAGTGGTAACATCTGGTACAGAATGCTTGGGCCAGTGGTCTGGGGGCAGCGGCCTGCTCTCCTCCCGAGGTGGGTCTGAGCTAAGAGGACTCCCGTTAAGAGGTGGGGAACCTCTTAACTCAGATCCACCTCAGGGTCCCCTACTCTCACTTCTGCGCCCAGCATCCCAGTGGGTGCTTGCAGGCCGAGGCCTTCGAGGAGGGTCTGGGACCATCCGCAGCCTCCTCGGGCCGTGAACCCAGGCCTGGTGCGTCACATGGTGGTAGAGGAGGGCAGTCAGTGGGGTCAGGGTGCCAGAAAACCATCAAGTTCCGTGAAAGTCAAAGCAGACGGTGTAGAAGACTGAAAATCATCATGGATGGTGAGGTCCTTGACTGTAAGACCGGCCGCTCCTGCTGACCCCACTTCTGTGAGCAGCCTGACCATCCCCAGCCCTGCCTGGAATTAGCAAAGAGCGTCCATGTTACTAGGGTTTATCCCTCACCCTAGCCTGCTAGCCACAGTTAATTAAGATGGAAAAATGACAAAGAGCAACTTGGATAAAGAAATGAGTAGAGGGGCTTCCCTGGTGGCGCAGTGGTTGAGAATCCGCCTGCCGATGCAGTGGACACGGGTTCGAACCCTGGTCTGGGAAGATCCCACGTGCCGCGGAGCAACTAGGCCCGTGGGCCACAACTACTGAGCCTGCGCATCTGGAGCCTGTGCTCCGCAACAAGAGAAGCCGCAATAGTGAGAGGTCCGCACACTGCGATGAAGAGTGGCCCCCGCTTGCTGCAACTAGAGAAAGCCCTAGCACAGAAACGAAGACCCAACACAGCCATAAATAAATAAATAAATAAATAAAATTAAAAAGAAAAGAAAAGAAAAGAAAAGAAATGAGTAGAAAACATACAGTTTGCCTAGAGTATTCAGAAATCTCCACCCTGCCTTCAAGTCCCCGTTTTGGAGGCTATTTCTCTGAGGGACGCAGAGGGGATGGAGGAGAGGGCACCTCGAGCGGGGAGTGAAATGCAGACCTTGGACGGTGAAGCCAGCCCTGGGGAGAGGCGGTGGGAGGACTCGGGTCCTGGCGCTGAGGCAGGACCGCGTTTACTGTGTTCCCTGCGTGCTCACCTGCTCCAGAATCGGGCGGGCAGAGAGAAGCCGGTTTCTGCACCCCTTGCCAAGCACAGTTAACTGGGCCACGGGGGCCTCCAAAAGCACATGAGAGGCGGGGGATGACCCTTCTCCCGGGACATCGCGAGAACCACCAGTTTCCCTGCATTTTGAAGCAGACATGCGGGAGCCCTGTCGAGGGAGAGTGTCCCCCGAACTGTTTTCTTTGCTGGTGGTTAGGCTCGTGCTTTGCTGGGATTTCACCAGTGCGCACACCCCGTTCAGTTCAGGAGACGACACACAGATAGGACTGGGGACCGGGGGTGGCGCCTGCAGTGGCAGGGGGCTAAGGACACTTCACCCCTGGGGAGCAGGTTTTCCTTTCCCTCCTGAGCCCAGGGCACCCCTCTCACACCCACCACGTTGGTTGGTTTCCCTGCAGCAGTGGGTACGGATTCCAGTTAGAACCTGTGCTCTCCTCAGTACAGTCACCTCTGAGAACGCTGCAAACACGAGCATGGTGGATGCCCCAGGCCTGGGGAAGGAAGAGGGAAGGAGGAAGGGGGCTCCGGGGAGGATGCGGAAAGCTCCCTGGAGGGGCCAGGGCTGCTCCCCAGGGTGTGCCAGTGTCCGGTCAGTGTCCCTGGAGGCCCTCAAGGCAGCCCCCCACGAGGCTCTCCAGGGCCACTCGGAAGCTCAGGTCTGTTACTGGTGGGAGCCTGTGGGCTGCCTCTTTGAGGCTGCTAGGCAGACTTCTGACCCCATGGCTGGCGTTGATTTCAGAGCCGTCCTCAGAAAGTCTTTGTGGTTCTTAAAGGTGCCGGGGATGGAGCCGTGATGGTTTTGGAATGCTGCCCATCCTCCCCACCAAGACCAGCGCTGGTCCACACACCTCTCCACAAGCCCCACGGCGATGTCTTAGCTGCAGAAATGGACCCGGCAGAGTCAGGGCCATCTGGCTTGACACCCGTGTGTTAACTCGCATCCCCACTGGGCCAATCCATCCGTCACCTGCCCATCCAACACTTCAGCGGCTACTCATCGCTTGTTCAGCTGAGCGCTGAGGAGGGGCTGAGCGCGTGGCCTCTGCCCTCGGGAAGCCGCGGGCCAGTGCTGGGCAACCAGGAGGCAGCCCAGTGCCTTCTGCAGCGGGTGCTGTAGACGTTCCAGCAGGTGTGAGAAATGCCACAGCTGGTGGTCGATTCCAGGGCGCCCACACTGGCCCCAGGAGTGAAGGGATCCGACGGGCTACACGTGTAGGGGTCTGTTCATTGATGCCATAAAGCCTTGTCCTCAAAGACGGTCTCTCCCTTTCATAGATTCATGGTCCAACATGGAAGAGAAAGGTCATTCTCCAGTGTTTGCCTAAAGTACCTTATGTTAGAGTCTCGATTTTTAAAAATCTCTCTGTTATCTTAGCAGGGTAGCACGACATCCTTCAAAGTCCATGCCTGTGTTCCTGAGTGTACCATTTCTTCTGTAATGAAGGCCAGGGGCCCAGGTCCTCAGGGCAGCTTGGCTGGGGCCCCTGGGGGCCCTGGATGGCCTCTCTCTGCCACGTCCCTCTTCTGCCAGGGGATGCCAGGATGACGCCTGAGGTGTCCCCAGCTGCAGCAGCCGGTTCAGTTCTGCACCCTGAGTCAGGAGGGCTGCTGGGAAGGGGTGTCAAGGTGGGTGCTGTTTTCACCCACCCTGGAAGCTTCCACCTGGTGGAAGATTTCCTGCAGCCTTTAGTTCACACCTGGGATTTCTGAGAGCTTTCAACCCAGAAAATGCAAAGCGTAACCTGCTGTATTATGAGAAAAGACAATTTGTGTGAAAGGTAAACGCAAGTGGAGATTGTTTAGTCTCAAGGAGCTTGTTCACAGTCGAGCAGATGCTCTGTGTGACGGTGGAAGGGACTCAGCATCCACTTGCGGGGGTGCGGATGGAAATCCCTAGACGGGCGATTTCTTTCAAGTCCTAGGGAAACGGGCAAGACTCCCGTGCGTCCAACTGCTTCTCAATCTACCCATTTAAATCCACAAGGATCTCGGAACCAGAGGCGGGGCTGGACTTTAGACGAGGGTTGATCCCTCCCCCTTGCTCTCAGCATGAAGGCCACCGTGATGCTCTTCCTTCATCTGTCAGGAAGAGGCGTTTCCCCCCTGGGGAGCTCTTGCTTTGGTGCAGAAGTGACCAGAACCAGACCGATGCGGGTGGGTGGGAATCTCGCCATCCTCTGTAATGGCGAGGCTTTGGGGATGAAGCGCAGTGTTTCTGAGTGCCGGGCACTCCTGCCTACCTGAGCCCCGGACAAGAGGCTGGACGGGGTGAGCAGTGGGGCAGCGCTCAGCACAGCCCCTGGGGCATTGTAGGTGCTTGACAAACATCGGTTACTTTCCTCATCTTGCTGCTCCTGGGGTGAAGGGAGAGGTCCTAACAAAGCCTTCGTGAGGACTGTTCCTCACTCTAGCACGTCATGGGTGCCTTTGCAAAACCTCAGCTGCTTTTTGTCGCCTTCCTCAAGGTTTGGAGCTCTAAGGATGCTAGCTAATCACTCAGTCTATCTTCAGGAATGTGTCTCCTGCCTGTGACAGCTTCTTTCTTCTCCTTTCCTGTCTGCCTTTTTGGGGACAGGGTCTTCGGGACCATCCACCACTGTGAGCCACACCTGCAGGGGTTCTGGGAAGCAAGGGCTCAGCCTTGTCCTCCCCACAGGGAGGAGGCCTGTCTCACCAGCCTGGCTCCGGCTGGAGGTTTGGTTCCCATTAGCCTAGTCACTCAGCAGACGGAGGCTGCACTTCTCAATTCCTGCTGCGTCCCGGGGGCCAGAGGAGAGGCTGCCACCACGTGCCTTTCCTGGCGAGGCTGCCCCAGCAGGCGTGGATGGGGACTCACCGTGAATTGCTCTGGGTGGCTTGGAACTCAGAAACCTGCGGAAACTCCCGATGGAACTTAGGGAGAAAGTAGAAAGAAAAGGGGGCTGGGAAACGGGATAACGGGAAGCAGGCAGCAGAGGCTGAGTCAGGGCTATTGGTCCAGAGCAACCTGCTGGATTGCCCGGGCCCCTCCTCCCTTTACCTGGAGCTGGGCTGGCTCTGCAGGTGTTTGCAGGAGCACCACTTCCTGCTTCCCGCTTCAGGTATTCACAGGCTTCCAGTTTTCTGGGGACATACTCCACCTTTCAGGAGCTGACGCTGTCCTGACTTGAGGACGACCTTATCTTATGCCACTTGGAGCAATAATGATCCCTTCTGCCAGGAAGTTAGCAAAAACAGAAAACTTCCCCATCAAGATGTGTCTCAGAACTGGCTGCTGTGGATGGCAGGCAACTCTGGGAAAGGTACGAAAGTTTGCTCTGCTCCCTGCCTGGTGGCAGCCTCAGTGATTGGGCTGGAACCTGGGAGACTGGTTGTGGGGTTGAGGGTGGGAAGGAGGGCGGGAGGAGAAGTGATGTTTTTTTTTTTTATTTTTCTGTTGAATTAATTCTAATTCCAACAGCAATTCATAACACAGTTTTTGGACATTCAAACAATTTTAACTAAACATTGAAAACATGCATTGCTCTTCTGGGACTCAAAATTGAAAAGCACTGCTCCTTTTGCACTGTCATTATATTTTTATGACTTTGGTTCACATTGGGGTATGAGATTCAGTAAATAACTTAAAAGCAGAGTCATTGGCTCAAAAATATTTGATGAGCATAATTTTTGGAATGGCTGAACTTTCCACTAGATTTTTTCCCCTCTGTGTGTACGGAAACTCTTTATTTCTCTGCTTGTTAACAATGCTTCTCCTTCCCGATGGAGGCACGGGCGCTGGCCTGACCCATCGAGGACTTTCTGGGCCTGGATGATGCAGCCAGCCCTGCTGTTTTCCCTACGGTTTTCTTGGAGGACCATGGTTGTATTCCAGGCTCAGCCTGCTTTCTGTTGGTGCTTACATCAATGTATGAATGTTGCAGCCTCCCTGGAGACTCTGGGCCTCCAGAACCTGCCATGGTTTTCATTCTTGGGTCAAGAATGGCAGGTTCTCTGCTCATTGGTTCTTGTGGGTCCACTGTGTGTGGTGGACATGTGAAACTCCCCTCGCCATCCCCTCTACCCTCATCTTAGTAATGACTGGGTGTACAGGAACATTCCCCAGAAGTGCTGGAAGATTCTCCAGGATGACAGGTTGGTGTACAATCAAGAAACCCCTAGTTATCAACGCCAGGGGCCACCATTCGGGGAGGGGGCCCTGCTCCAGGTGTCTTGTCCAGCCCATCACAGACAAGAGCTGACTACTGACAGCAACACTGTGGGTGGTGTGAGCCCATCTTAGAGATGAGCAGTCTGAGGGAGAAGGTGCTGAGGGGCCTGCCCCAAGCCGAGCAGCTAGCAAGTGGCAGGGACACACTTGTGTGGCCCTCACTGTGTCCCTACCACGGTGACAGGGTGTCTGAGCATACTGCACTGTCAGGGGTCATCCGTCCTATGCCAGTGCCACTTCAATCTCCTTCGACAAAGCTGCTGGGCTACGAGGTCCTTGGGGGCAGGCTGCCCAAACAAGGTGCGCATCTGGGCCCATTGGAGGCTCATGCATGCTGCCTCCCAGATCTGTCTGTACACTCCAGCCTGTGGAGCACGGTTCCTGAATCCTGGGGGATGGAGACAGACTGCAAAGCAACGTGTGCTGTGTTCCTGTTTTGACTTCAGCCTGGCTCCTTAAGGAGCCTTGGCCTTCAAATTGTAAGTGCAACTCTTTTTAGAAAGCAAGCAAACGAATAGCGTGTTTCTTGCTGCCGCCCTTTGCTTTCTTTATGGCCGTTTCCAGGGCCTGCAGCAGCAACAGAATACAGCATTTTGATATTCGAAACGGCCTTGAAAAGGCCGTAGTAATACCGTCCACGGCTAATACTGTTATCCCGATACGTTCCTTTCTGAGTTTTTTACTAGCATACCTGGTGAAATAGTTGCCACTTTTTTCCTGCTCTTTCATTTGGGGGATGTTTGCCCTGAAAAGACTGAAGCGTGGAGGTGCTCAGTGATTGGCGCTCTGAAGGACTCCCCAAGTGACAAAGCCAGTCATCGCCTCCCTCTGTGACTCTCAGCTGTATATCTGTCAGTGTCAGGCATCCCAAGAGCTCTCAGTCTCTGATTTTCAACTACTTTCACCTTCATCTAAGGTTTCCTGAAATGTGTAATCTTGGAGTATTTCTCACCTAGAGTCTGCTTTTTTTCCCCCAGTGAAACCTCATAGTGTTGGCCAGTGGTGATGACCGAAGATGGAAGCTTTGGGCAGGAAACATGGGAAATGGGATGTGAAAACTGGTCCTTATGGAAACCACAGAAAAGTATGCTGAGGTCCTTTCAACCAGGTGTGATAGGGAGGAGTCCACGAGGAAGGCTGTTAGTGCACTTTTAGTGTGGACCCATTAAGATGATGAGGACACAGATTAAAATTTCCCACTTCCGAACAATGAAACTTAGGCATCCATATGTTACTTCAGATAAATAGATGGCATGCCACACGATGTCAGAACTATAAAATACCTAAAGTGGAGTTTCCAAAATGGGCTTCGGTTGCACCAAAACAAAACATTCAGGTTAACTGAGTCTATGCCATTGATTAACTTTTACCGTGGGAAAAACCTACAAACAAAAGACTAAGTTAGAAGGAGGAAGTAGTTTGACTCAGGGAACCAAGTAGTGTTTGAGATTCGTTTTATGAATTTACAATCAGACACTGGTAAGTTATTTTTATGGTTTCATAAATTGTAATTTAGAAATTATTATTCCGGTTTTGTCTCCGTTACCTTGCTTTCTAACTTCTAAAAGGGACTAGCTTAGGAAATAGAAGGTAACAATGTACAATTATTAAATTGTAAACGTTTCTTAGGTGGCAGACATCCATTACCCCTTTATCATCTCATCCAACCTCCACAAACCCTCATGAGGTCAATAAAAGAATAACCCATTTACAGATTAGACAACTGAGCTTCAGAAAATTCAGGCATCTCACTCCAGGTCTAGATATTGCTAAGAATGTGGCAGCCTGGGAAATGCACCCAGGTGTGTTGGAGTCTGAAAATTGCATTTTCTCCATTTCATTACACATCTGACGAGATGCTCACGTAACCCACTGCGAGATATTACCTATAATTATAAAAATACAGGGGACTTTGTATGTCATGTGCCTGCATCTCACTTGTCACTAAACCCCAGGGACAACTCAGTGGTAACAGTGATCAGCTCTCCCGTCACCCAACCAGTCATAACAGTGTCACTAAATTCTCAGACTGGGGAGAAGGACATTGAAAATATTGGAAAGCTATTCAACACGTGCCTTTTATGGCCTGTCTAATGGAGATGTCTGAGTTTGTACATTTGTCATGGTCTTCATCTGAATCCAGATAGTAAATGCTGTGTCAAGATTTAGAGCCCAGGAAATAAGTCCATTACCGTTCTCCGTAGGTGCCACTTAGATGCTTCTAAGCCACATCTGTTGAGATGAAATGGCGTTCCCGGGAATTTGGGCCACCTTGTGGCTGCACAATTGTTCCAGAATGTGGAAGCATGGGGCCAAAGTGAAGCCTGGAGCAGCCTGAGCTCTTTAAGTGGTCCTCTCCCAGCACCAGAACCATCATTGCCTGCTACCCTCGAGGAGGCAGAACCACTGGGGCCCAGTCTGGCTGCCCCCAGCATCAATCAGATACTGGACATGTGATGCTAATGGGATTCACAGGCGATGTATTTTTTCTGAGACAAAGTCCCACATCCTGCACAACTGGATCAGTGTGGTCGGGTAAATGCCATGTTACCCCATGAGGAACATCCTGACAAAGAAATGAGGATGTCCATCAGAGCCTCAGCCAACACACTGGAGAGAGGCTTCCTTCCACATGCCTCCTGCTCTTGCTGCCTCTGTCACCTGCAGTCATTCCTCACGGGGAGTCCTCTGCCCTGCTCCCAGCCTGCTGTTACAGCAGCACGGGGGCCCCATGTGGGCAGCTGCTGAGAGAAAGGGCTCCTGGCTCTAAGGGGACTCAAATGAATTATTTTTTCTTTGTAGTTATGCTGTCCCTTGAACCATGTTTTATTTATTTCTTGGTGAAATCAATGTAAGAATTCACTTTTTTATCCTTTTTAAATTGCATTTTACTATTTTGACTATGAAAATCTGTGCAGGTCAAAAGTTAAAACCCCAGGCCCAGGAATTCTTAAATCTCAGTCTCATTCCTACCTTCCCATCCCGTGCGGTCTGTCTCTTGTATGTCATCCATTCTCATGAGTTTCTGGGGTATCTTTCTTGTGCTTCTTTTTGCAAAAAGAAGCAAGTCTATACAGACATTCATTTATTTTTCTATCTTTTTAAAAAGAGTAGCATGCTTTCTCCACTTTTTTTTTTGCAGTTTGCTTAAAGACCTATCTGGAAATCACTCTACATCAGTTCACAGAGACCTTCCTCGTTCTTTTTCCATCTGTGTAGACCCCTCTGTGTGGATGTAGCAGCATTTCTTCAACTTTTTCTAGTGGAGAGTTACTGCTTTGTTTCACCTCCACCAGGAGATCCAGGAGTAAACTGCTGTGCAGTGCAGGGTGTGGCCTGCCTGGGGGATGCACAGGGCACTTCCCATAAGTGAAGCTTGCTGAAAAGATTAACCTGAGTCTAATCATGAGGAAACAAAAGGACAAATCAGACTGTGAAACGTTCTTCCATAAAGTCAAGACCAGGAAAGACAAAACAACAAACAAGAGGGAGCTGGGGAGTGAGGGAAATAAAGACACGGAGCTATCAATTCTATCTTGGGTCTTCGTTGGGTCCTGGATGGAACTGAAAAACAGAAAGCTCTAAATGGCATTTAGGGAACAACTGAGGCCCTTTGAATATGAACTGTGTACTAAATAACCCTTTAAATCCATGTTAACATCTTGGGGTGACAATGGTATTGGTGTCCTGTAGTTTGGGAGGCTTTTTTGATAGAGGATTTACGGGTAGAAAAAAAAAAGAAAGGGTTCTGAGAGGTAGGTGTAGGGTCCTGAGTAGGATACATCTGCTACAGGACAGGTATTCAAGTTATATTGGATGAATAAGTGGATTGAAAGAATGGATACACATAAAACATATATAAAAGTTAAAATGAAATAAAAATATTCACTGTCTTAACCACAGGAATTCTGAAAGGACAATTCATGTCTTCTTGTTCTCATAGGGATTTCAAAGACTAGCGCTCCTAGGTGTTCAAGTCCAAAGGTCCAGGGCAATGCTAAACGCAGAACGTCCTATTAGTCATCAGCCTGCAGCTACTGGAGTCTTTCTGTCTCATCCTCCACCCCACCCCCCATCATGATGTCTACAATTTACTTTCCCGTGGTTCAGGTAAAGAGGGTGCGCGTGCGCGCGCGTGTGTATATGTGTGTGCGTGTGTGTGTGTGTGCGTGACAGCGACAGAGAGGGAAACAGGAAAGAAGCAACGTGACTCCACACTGGCAGCCCATAAACCCGTAAATCCAGGTGAAAAGTATATGGATGTTCATTGTGCTGTTTTCTCATAGGTTTGAAATGTTTCAAAATCAACAAGTTGGAGGAAACTTTCTCTCTTAAGACAGAAAGCCCGAAAGGAGTTCTGCTCTTGGTTGGTCCCCCTTTTGCAACAGCACGAGGCTGTTGGAGGAATCCTTTTGTGGTCTCAAAATTCAGGCTCTTACTTTTGTTGTTAATTCAAGCAGATTTAAGTAAGTGAAATCGATTCTGAAGTGAAATGTAAGGATCCCACAGTTTAGAATTTAGACCACGTCCACACTGTTCTTTGTTCTTTGCATTTTCTCTGCTGTGTTGGCTCCGCCTGTGGGTCCCGGGGGTTCCTACCCCCTGCACAGTGGGAGCTCTGAGCTTCAATGCAGACCCTATTCTAGGTTCCAAATGAATCCCAAAGTTCCCCTTGGTGTCGTGAGGAGAGAGCCCGTGTGTGTCCTGCACTAAGATGTGTGTCCCCCATGAGATTGGACCGTGAGGTCCAGCCTGGAGCAGTTGAGTGGCTCCCACGTTTCCCAGAACACTGGGGACCTGGGGTCCCTTAAGCTTCCCGGCAGGCGGGGCAGGAGGTTTGGGTGACAGGTCCAGCGAGGACTTGCTCACCTATGAAGTACCAGGATAGGCCTTTATAGAATTGGGGCAAATCTCCCAGGAACCTCGCCAAGCAGGACAAAGGACAGGATGGGGCTGGGATCCCTGGTGCTGGGCTGCAGTTAGGTTCCCTGGGTCCCCATTCTGAGGGCATTGAGCTATGGTGACTTGGAGCCAAAGGCAGGACCACCGGACACGGCACCCATACACCTGCGTGAAGGGGCCTCTGCCCTCAGAGACCGGGCTCGGAGGCAGCAAGAGTAGGGCCCTGGGGGGACCAGGATGTTCCCCCCAAGCGGTGCTTTGTGCTCTTTTCATCCTGTCCTCTCCCATCACCTTGGTCGAGAGGCTCTGTGTCGCTCAGCTCTCCTTACAGAGCTGCTTTTCCTAAACTCCATTCAGTGTTCAGGGGGAAATTCGGTAGAACAGTGGATAATTAAATATCATGTTTCCTTAATTCTAAGGTGCTGACAACTGTAATGTGCACCATTAACTTAATAACAGTTTTTATGGAATTCATCGGACATGTCACGCCAACAGTGTTTCCCAGATGCACCCTGACTTCAGAAACGTTTTTTCAAAGCACCCGAATGCAAGGAAATACTGTGAGTTTGGGAAACACCGGGTTAGATTAGGTGTGTCTTTCCTGCAGACCTTTCCAAAGACTGGACCCGCTTAGAGGCACTGCCGTTTCCACAGAGCTGAGACGGGCAGTTTGTCAAACTCAGGTCTGCAGCAGGGGCCTGGCTCCACCTCCCAGGGCCCTGGGTTGGCGCCCATCTGGAGACCTGAGTCACTCCATCAACCGTCTCTGCGCCGGTCCTAATTCTCCCAGGTCTGCTATTTGGGAGCTGCTGTGACTCTGGAGCTGGGGGACTTGTGCATCCAACCAGCCTGACCCTCAGCCCTACTCTCTCCTGGGGAAGCTGTTAGGTTCCCTGGTTTCCTCAGGGCACCCCCAGTGCAAACCGGCCATCAGGGGAACTCAGCATTGCGCAGCCCCGCATCGGCCCCGGGGTGGGGCGAGATGTGCCTTCACATCCTCCGGCCTCCAGGTTTCCGTATCCCAGAGCCTCTCAAGACCTCCTCAGCCCACGGGATTCCAGCATCCAGGGCTTTTCCAGCCCTAACCCTAGGTTCCTCCAGGTCCTGTTTCTATGACCCCCTGTGATCCTAAAAGTGCTGGAAGGTGGAGCCTCCCCGCAGGCGACACCCACAGCCAAGCGGTGTTCTGGTACCTCGCGGCCGCAGCACGTACACGCACATCACGGGTGCGCAGGCACAGACTCGCGGAGAGATTGTTAGGGACGCGAGAGCTTACGATCCGTTTATTCAGCAAATATTTCCTAAACGTCTTCCCTGTGCCAGGATCCGTCTAGGCTCAGAAACCCGGCATGGACCCCGCAGAAGGGGCACCTTGTATTCTGTGGGTGGGAAACCATCCAGACGACGTGGAATAACCGAGGAAACTGGCAGTGCAAGTGCCGAGGAGAAGAGAGAAGGCGGGAGCCGGGGCCGGGTGCGGAGCGAGCTCCCTGCACGGCCGGGCCTGGGGCCCTGGTGGTGCCTCACAGGTCAGTAGACATCACCTGCAGGTGGGACCCTCCCCACGCTGAAATCCCCTCTGTCAAACTGCCCTGGGGTGGGGGGCTGTGGACATTTGGGGATCTGGGGCAGCACGAACTGGGCTCCCCTGGTGGAGTCAGTGAACGCGGATGTGGTTCGTGAACACGGCCTCGCATAGGGACTCGGCCTTTAGTGGGCCTGTGCTTGTCGCCCATGAGGCCACCCACGCGGCTCAGGGCGTGAAGACCCCCGGCCGGAGGGACCAGCTCCCGGCAGGTGTGTCTCGGGGGCCCGCGCTGGAAGCTAGGCCTGTAGTGTGGGATACCGGGCCTTCTTCCAATCATCCATTTGCAGAGTTGGAAATGGGGGGGATTCAGGTCTCCTCCACGGTTGGTCTGAGCCGGAACTCTGGCCCTTCCGGAATGTTCTTTCCTGTGCAGCATGTTCCACTGTAGACGCAGGATCCTTTCTCTCTTTTTATTTATTTATTAATTTTTTCTTTGCGGTACGCGGGCCTCTCACTGTTGTGGCCTCTCCCGTTGCAGAGCACAGGCTCCGGACGCGCAGGCTCAGCGGCCATGGCTCACGGGCCCAGCCGCTCCACGGCATGTGGGATCTTCCCGGACCGGGGCACGAACCCGTGTCCCCTGTGTCGGCAGGCGGACTCCCAACCACTGCGCCACCAGGGAAGCCCCCTTTCTCTCTTTAAAAAAAAAAAAAAAAAAAAAAAAAAAAAAACAGAAAATAGACCAACATGGAATTTACCAGAATTTGTTTGTCGAGCACAGACTTATTGCGTTACCACGAAGAGCAAGCACACCTACGTGTGATGTACGTGGTCCTGCATTCGGAATACTAGAGATAAAAACCAGATTTCAATCAGCTGCACCACATCATCGATCTCTCCTCTCTGTAGAAAGACGATATTAGTAAATCATTGTCATAAGAAGCAATAAAAATGGGGAAAACAGTGATAAAAGTGTGTCTGGCATCTGATTAGTAAGATATGCAATCGTTTTGCATTTTGTGGTGTATGTGGTCTTCATGAAACTTTTCAAATTTGTAATTTCATGTTCTCATTCCAAATAAAAATCCACTTTTGTGCCTATTTCTATTGGTAATTTTGTATTCTTTTCCTTAAAAAAGTCCCCACTTTTTATTGAAGTTTAGTTGATTCACAATTCTGCAGGGCAAGGCACTTTCTAACTTTCATTCCTCATTATCACAGTCCCTGGGAAAAGATCCAAAGGACTGACACTCAACACGTCTTGAGTGATTTCAGGGTCCTTGGGATAAGTTTATACCAATGCAGATCTTACTCATCGGGGGGCTCATTTAGAAAAGCAAAAGGAGCCCCGTGAAACTCAGCCTGAATCGTAACTTGGTGACTGGGAGTCACTGGGAGGAATGGGGACGGCAGTACCCGCTAGCCATTTGTGTTCCTGGGGCTTACTGGGGGACGGGTGCTACTTGGGAAGGTGGCCTTGGGCTGCCCTGGGGACCTGGCAGTGGCCTAGCTGTTTCCATCAGCACAAAGAAGTAGGGATACAGGGCTCCTTGCAGAGAGTGTGGGGAGTCTTTTCTCCAGGGGTCACCTGTTGTGAAATGGGGGTGCAGCACATTATCTGTGGGGTGTGCGAGTCTGGGATAACTTCCTTCAGATGCGGAACAGCCCTGCCGGTTTACTCCATTGCACCGTGTGTACCAGCATCCTCCGCTCTCCGAGAATAAATTGGTTAATTTTGCAGAGTGCTTTGGAAATGTAAAGTGCTGTAAAAGGCTCACATTGTAAGAGGCCGCACATGTGTACGAGAAGGGAAAGGGTGCAGAGGGGGCTGCAGCGTGCGGTTTGCCTAGTAAATTTCATGATTGCTTCTGGAAATGATGCTTTCTTATTTATAAGTCTTGTCAAAGAAATAAATTGAATGGAATCACCAGATGGCCCTAAATATTGTCTTTATTGCCTAGAACTGTCTTCAGAGAGCTCTCGCTATAGGAACGGGAAGTTTTAAGATGGGGTAGCCTGGGAGGGAAAGGGACACAGGCCTAATTCCAATGACTGTCACGGCCATCTATTTATTTGCTCAGCGAGGTGAGGGGGAGACCATCTCATTTAGACTTATTAAAGGGTCCAAAAGTGTAACACTCTTCTAAAGGGTCACTATAAATATGACACATACTGTATTTCAGAGAGTTTATGGGAAAGGAAATTGAAATCTCCTAAAAATAGAATTGAATCTTGTCCAAACAATATTGGATACACCAAACGAGTGTTTTTGTTATTACATCTAACAGGCTGATATTCCAAGCACATTTTTATAAAGCTTTAGTTTGTTTTCATAAGTTTTGGACTTCGCTACAATTCTTAGGTTTCTTACAATTATCAGCCAGTGTGACACTGTTTTTAAAAGTGAAAATGAAAGACTCGTTTGTGGCAGGGCTGCCATCTCCTCCCGTCCACCCTGCTCTGTTCACTGGCACAGCTCCCGTGATCTGGGCCGGGCCGGGCCGAGGGGTCAGGGTGTATGGATATTGACTGGACTGCACGCGTCCTGCATCTGGGAACAGAAACAGTCTCCACCCTGGAAGCCCCTTATCCCAGTCTACAGAGCAGACTTGTGCCCTGGAGGTCCCCCTGCTGTCTTGAGACCAGGAGGGGTGGTAACTTCCAGGAATGAGACAGAGGACGAGAGATTTGCAGAGATGTGGACCCGGCACCCTCCAGCTTCCAGGCCACCTGCCTGCAGAATTCTGTTACACAGGGAAAGTTAAGCCTCACTCTGTTGAAGCTGCTCTTGGTAGGGTTTTGTTACCTGCAGCTGAATGTATTGTCCTAAGGGTATTTATCTACTGGGACAAGTTAGGGAAGAAACAGAACAGTCAGGAATTATTGTATAATAGCATGGCTGTGCTTTAGATCAGACAAGTGGAGCCTTTCTAGTGTATCCACAACCCCACAGACGCTAGTATCTGGACAGGTGAGTGGAAGAAGGAAGTATGTGCATTCTCAATGTAATGCCTAACATCTGAGCATAGGCACCAATGCAGTCGAGACCGTCCCTTTACAGGGTGGCTTGGCTCTGCTCTCTTCTTCTTCTTCTTTTTTTCAACATCTTTATTGGAGTATAATTGCTTTACAATGGTGTGTTAGCGTCTGCTTTATAACAAAGTGAATCAGCTATACATATACATATATCCCCATATCTCCTCCCTTTTGAGTCTCCCTCCCACCCTCCCTATTCTGATTTCTTCTTGCAGGAGGCCTTAGTGTTCACAAAGGAATCTGTTTTTGTTTTTGTTTTTGTTTTCTTTTTCATTTATAGGACTCTTCACCGAGTAGTGTTTCTCCAACATGAGTGCTACATGGGCTCTCTGGAAAGGGTATACATTTTCTCAACAATCCCTAGTGTTGACATAAATTATTTTAATTTCTATTACTGGAAGATGTACACATACAAAGCTAGTATAACCCTTACACTTGCCATTATACACATAAAATTGAAAATTACATGCAAGTAAAGCTTTACAATCAGTAATACTTAAATTAACAACATCAGTGTGTCGTTTGGTTTAAATTAAGTTGTTGCTCTCCGTGTGGATGCTGTTTGGGCTTCTAGGGCTCTGTTTCTTTTGCGTTAAATATACTCTGTGTTATGTGGTGACAAAATCCCTTATCACCCTCCTCTCCCTTGAACTGTAGAGAAATATCCTTTCAGTCACCATGGTGTCGAATGGACCTTGCTTGTACAAAAGAATCACTGGTTAATAAATTCCAATTCTCTTTTTCTTATTAGCAGGCCACAACCAGGGCCAATTCATCCATACACAGAGCTCTTATAGATCCTTACATTTTTAATTATAATTGACGCAAAATTAAAAACGTATTGTGATGGGAAAGATGCATGGGTTTCCAAGAGCGTCTTTTCTGTGGACGCTTCCTGGTCTGGAGGACATGCTTGTCAAGAAACGATCAACTTATTCTAGAGCCTTTGGGTCATAGCATCTAAAGACCAACTTTTCTTAAGAGTATGCAGATGTGAACTTGAATTAGTTTAGATATCCTTGTGAGAACATACTTATTACATTTTTGAGGAAGTAGCTTTGGAATCTTTCTTTTATGATGATATATCCATGGCAGTAAGATTCCTTGTTTGGTCACCTCTCTGAGCTTGTTCGATGCAGGGGGCTTTCGCTGTTGGAAAGCCACAGGGGTGAGATGCAGCCACAGAGCTGAGTCACTGAGAAAATAATTATTCATTATTGGGCATCTCTTCACAAACAAATGCAACAGTTTTAATCTCCCATTAAAATAAATTTTACTGTCCTCAAAATACTCAATTGACTTTTATGAATACATAATGCAATATTATAGTTTGAAATTTAAAAAAATAAGTAAAAGGGCATATGGAGGAAAAAAATCCCTCCTCTACTCCCACAGACTAGACATGATTCCTTGTCCAACAACCAAGGCTACTTGGTTTTGTACATCTTCCAGGGGATTTGTGTTTTATGTACGAGTCTGTACAGATGTTTTTACACATGTAGTGATGGACTATGCATTGCTCTGCACCTTCGCCTTTCACATTTTTTTTACATACTATGCAACTTTACGGTCCTTGAGTTGACATAGAGGCCATATATTCATAAAGGTCAGTTGTGCAATTTACCACCTTTCATCTAGGGTCACAGTTTTGACGCTCACCATTCCGTGACCATTTGGGATACTCTCAGTAGATTCCTAAAGATGAGTTGACGTGGATTTGGGATTTATGAACAGACCCTACCTGGAACTTGGGGAATCAGTGATCAGCAAAGGAGTTTGAATACTTCTCCCATCTATGCTTTTCGAAATACTCACTTGTTAGTGTGACTCTGGACCTTCATGCAGAGAGGACAAATGGAATCCCAACAAGGCTGCCCAGAGCCACAGCCCGAAGCTCATGAGCAGCTCCCTGGGGACGTAGGGGTGTGGCGCTGGGGGAGATGCGCGGTGCCTTCCACCCTGCACCTGCAAATGCCTCTCTCCGGTCCATTCAACACCTGCCTTTCTTGACATTCCTCCCTGTCTGCAATATGCTGTTTGTCTCACTTTCTTAATTGCTGGTTTAGTTGGTTCACTTTTTGAGTCAAACCAGCAGCGTTTCCCTGGTTCTGCCCCTTGGAGCTTTGGGCACACCCAGCAACTCCACCCGGTGTGTTTGTGCTGGCTGGTCCTCCCCCACCTCTCTGCAGGTCTCATCCCTCCCTCCCTCCCTCAGGGCCTTCCCCAAATGCCACCTTCTCCAGGAAGTCTGCCCGACGACCCTCCTCCCACCCAGCTTGTTCCTCTGACCCCCACCCTCTCTGTTTCTTTTATACTTTTTCACGGCACATAGAGATGATGTGCTTATTTGTACGTTTACTTTTTATGGCATGACCTCTTCCTTCCTAGAAGAGAGGGGTCAGGGATTCTAGCCCATCCTGTCCCCCGATGGATCCCACGTTCCTGGAACAAGCATTTTTGCCATGTGAATGAGCACACGAGTGGGTTTCCAGGCCAGCGGCCAGAGGCCCGCTCGCCCCTAACAAACGGCCAGGAGCTCGCTCGGGCATCGCTGCCTACACAGCCACCTTCCCAGGTGAGAGATGACTGGAGCTGCCTGGGACTCTGGCCCTCCTTCCCCCAAGTTTCCTTTCAACCTTAATGTTTTAAATTATAAAACAAACTACTAGCAAGGGAGGCCATGAAGCCAGGAGGACTGTGGTTTCCAAGGAGAAAGGAGATGGAGAGGGAGGCAGTGTGCCCGAGAAGGGCTCCGTTCATTGTGTGAGGAGCATCCCGTGTTTGAAGGTGGCTTCTGTGCATGTCACTCCCGCGCTGTTAGAAGTTTAGTCTTTGTTAAATTATTTAGAGCTTTTGGGGGCTGCCAATCAGGACAGGATTAAAGCCGGATATTCCTTTCTTGGTCCTGTTGGCCTGCTGCTACATATTTTCAATAACAAAATATCTTCAGGAAGCACCACTTCAATAGGAAAATAATTAGCATTTGATCAGATGAATTGTGCTGGGCGTGGCTCACCCCGGATCAAGCAAGAGTCAGACTTCTGCCATGTTCACTGGGGAGGAAATGCTCTGTGGAATGAAGCCAAGTGTTATACTCATCTTCTTTCTCTACAGTTTTCTTATCTGTATGAGGCCAGTTTATGGTGAAATGTGCTTCCTACCAAGTTGATGGATATATACTTAATTTGAGGTTAGAATTATTTGAAAAATCATTAGGAAATTGTAAACAACTTGTAATGATCTTGGAAAAGCATTTATGTATAGGTCTTGTCTTAGCTTAAAACTTGTCTTTAGGGGCTTCCCTGGTGGCGCAGTGGTTGAGAGTCCGCCTGCCGATGCGGGGGACACAGGGTCATGCCGCGGTCCGGGAGGATCCCACATGCCGCGAAGCAGCTGGGCCCGTGAGCCATGGACGCTGAGCCTGCGCATCCGGAGCCTGTGCTCCGCAACGGGAGAGGCCACAGCGGTGAGAGGCCCGCGTACTGCAAAAAAAACCCAAAAACAAACAAACAAACAAAACTTGTCTTTGGAGCCTATTACTTTAGGCAAGAAGAAAGAAGTCTAACTGAGCGTCATTGACAGTCTTTGCAGAGACCAGGTACCTCACTGGCCCTTACGAGCTATTTGTGGTGGACGTTACAACCCTACATAGTGCATTCCTAACCAGAATCTCTCACTGTGTCCACGAATCCCTGTAGTGTTAGAATTAGCTGGTATATTCTACATGCTCTATGCATTCTGAAGAGAGAAATTCCACGTTGCTCAATACGCTTTTTTGATGAAAATTCCTTCTAAGGAAAGATACCAGTAGCTGCCGTTTCTCAAATGCTAAGCTTTTTATATATACCATCTCATTTAATTCTCACACTAATAAAAGAACTTGGATGTTATTACCAAGTATTTAAAGATGGGAAACAAAGGGTCAAAGAGGCCAATGCAGATCCAGGACTCACAGTCTCAACAGATGAGACCTAAAATTAAGGCCCTCTGATGAAAAGGGCTTTATTCTTAACCACTATGTACTCTGCTCCCAGAAGCAGAGGGAAGGGGAGTGGAGGGACGGAGTGTGGTTAATTATCAAATTCCAGCTACAGCTGGATGCTGTCACAGGCATTTTTATACGTTTATTTCCTCTTATGTGAGCCTCAAGGTAAGCCTGGATGAAATGATTGTAATAACCCCCATTTTCAGATGAGAAAGTAGAGGCTCGGAGAAGCATTCTTGAGGTCAGGCAGCCGATGCGCGGCCCAGCGGAATTTGAACCCAGAGCGGCCGTGCGCCCCGTCCCGGACGCTCGTTACCCTAGAGCTTGCCTGACCCCGCACTGAGGTTCTGTTAATTCTTGAACGTAATGCTCACCGATTGTGCGCCTTTGTCCTAAACTTCAAAATGAGCCCAGCACCCTTAGGTGTGCTGGGGAAACAAGAAACAAATTATGGAATTCATAAACACATCCTCCTCCTTGACTTGAACCACAACCCAACCCCAGTGGGCATTTTCCTAACTGTGTTCTGATTTGGGGTTTTCAAGTGAGCAGAAAAGACTTGTCATCACACACTGGCCACCCTGCAGAAGCTCCCCACTCCTGAGCCCCGCGGGCAGCCAAGCACCGGGCGGTCTCATCGAAGGGCCTGGGCCTCAGCGTGAGGGCTTGGGAGAACCGCAGATCATCTGGCCTTCTCTTCCTCCCTATGCAACTGAGCACCACTGTCCCCAGGGCTGCAGGCGCATCCTCTGTCCGGCCATCTGGCCAGTGGCCACCCGAGGGCCTGCCAGCCATGTGGCATGAGAACTGAGTGCCAGGCAGCTGGCTCGAGTCCGGAGTACTGGTGGATATGAGGCTTCACCCCTCTGAGCTCTCTCTTCTCTGAATCGGAAAGTAAATAAATATATTTATGTTTCAAGGGCACAAGGTCCCGATGGTCAGGCTTGTCAGAGGGGACCCTGTATGTTTCCGGGAGCCTCGGATGCCTTTCTTGGGTTTGTGGCGACCACCGGGCACCCGTCAAGTGAGAGGAAGAGGATGTACCCTCCATGTAGAAGCGACTCCGTAGCCAGGCGGGTGTGGAGGGAGGATGCTTCAGGGACGAGCTTGTCTGGCCGAGAAGCCAGCCCCTCACCGCCCTCCCTTCCACTTGACACATCACCTCTTGGGCTTCCTCTCCACCTCACAGGGTGGCCACCCAACCCTCTGAGCCGCAGCAGCAGGGCTGTGACCAAGGCGAAGGAGACGTGAGTGAAGCGAGTCCTTCCTGCGACATCTGCAGCCTCTCAAAGTTGCTATCGATCGGCCATGTACTGATTCGATCGACTCTCAAGCATCAGCTCCGAAAGTTTGCGTCAGCCAGGCGGAGAGGAGGCGTGCGAGGCCCCGGCCTCACATTTAAGGGGCTGCTCCCTCTCCGCTCACACAGGGCATTCCTCTACCTTGTGCCCTGGACACCAGGCTGGCCTCTCCTGGTCCCGGCCCCGGGCTGGTTGGTGGAGGGGGACAGCCCGTGCCTCTCCTCCCAACTCAGAGATGGCGCGTCACCACCTAATTCTAGACAACTGTCTGTCTCCAAAATCATCACCTGCCAGGTCACTGACTGTCTCCCAGAATCTGCCTTTGAGCCTGCTGGAGGGTCGGCTGTTGGGTCCCCAGACAATCTGGGGCAGACTCCTCTAGCTTCTTTTCTGTGTGTCCTGCCCACTGTGGGGTTACCCTCGGCCTTGGCCATTTTTCAGTCTTGGGTCCACGTAGCTCTTCCACAGTCAGCATGGGCTACTATGACAAAATGCCACAGGCTGGGGGGCTTAAACAACAGACATTTATTCCTCACAGTCCTGGAGGCTGGACGTCCACGGTCAAGGTTCTGGCCAGTTCGGGTTCTGTTGAGAGCCCTCTTTGTGGCCTGCCTTCTCTCTGTGTGCTCACACTACCTTTCCTCAGTGTATGTGTACGAAGAGAGAGAGAGAGAGAGAGAGAGAGAGAGAGAGAGAGAGAGAGAGA
>NW_020837973.1:2658873-2667728 GCF_003676395.1 Aethalodelphis obliquidens
AGAGAGAGAGAGAGAGAGAGAGAGAGAGAGAGAGAGAGAGAGAGAGACCATCCTCTGGTGTCTCTTCTTATAGACACTAATCCTATTCTAGCCCCACCCATCCTTATGACTTCATTTAACCTTAATTACATCCTTAGAGGTCCTGTCTCCAAATACAGCCACTGGGGATTAGGCTTTCAACATGAATTTTACAGGAACACAATTCAGCCCATAGCAAGGCCCAAGGGGGTGAGGGCAATCTTGGTTGTAGGTTTTTCTCCTTCATCACTTTAAATATGTCCTGCCACTCCCTTCTGGCTTGCAGAGTTTCTGCTGAAAGATCAGCTGTTAACCTTATGGGGATTCCCTTGTGTGTTATTTGTTGTTTTTCCCTTGCTGCTTTTAATATGTTTTAATATGGGAGGGTCCAGATAGAATTGGCTGGGAACCGTGCTTGCAGAGTTATGGATTCGTTCTGAGTGGGGAAGAGATTGATCCAGTGAATGCCTGTAAACGACACTGAAAGATGGGGTACAAGGGCAAATACTCCCAGTGATGTGAGCTCTTCTTCCAGCAAAGGAGGGACATCTTTCATCTGGCCACTGATCACAGGAGCTGAATGGGTGGGGGGGCAAGACCCTTCCAGGGTCAGACAAAATCTGTGGGCTCCAGACCTAAAATCCAGCTATGGACCACACAGTCTTCCTTCCCATCCTTCCTAGTGGGCCTGGAGTCCACAAGGTCCGAACTGCTTGCTTCTATGAATTTAACTTAAGAAAATTCAACAGTCGTGCAAAGATGTATACACAAGCAGAATTTTGGGTGAGGAGAGGAATTCTTCCCAGGGTTATGAGAGCTGCATCCTGGCTAAAGCATCATGTATGGAGGTAATATTCACAAGGGCAGTAGCTTTGCCATCCTGTCCATCTGTGCCCTCTACCACTGCCCAGTGCTTGAATGGCAGTTCACTCATTCGGGGCATCAAAAATATTTGTCCAGGGCTTCCCTGGTGGCGCAGTGGTTGAGAGTCTGCCTGCCGATGCAGGGGACATGGTTTCGTGCCCTGGTCCGGGAAGATCCCACATGCCGCGGAGTGGCTGGGTCCGTGAGCCATGGCCACTGAGCCTGCGTATCCGGAGCCTGTGCTCTGCAACGGGAGAGGCCACAACAGTGAGAGGCCCGTGTACCGCAAAAAATAAAAATAAATAAAAAATAATAAAAAAAATTTTGTCCAATGAATGAATGAATGCATCATACAACAGATTCTTGCATTATTTCATAATATTTTTTTGTATGTCATTTTTAAAATTATTTATTTATTTATTTGTTTATCTATTTGGCTGTGCTGGGTCTTCCTTGCGGCACATGGGAACTCCATTGTCGCGTGCAGGATCTTCCTTGCCATGTGAGGAATCTTTCAGCTTTGGCAAGCAGGATCTATTTCCTTGACCAAGGACTGAACCTGGACCCCCTGCATTGGGAGCCTGTCATCTTAACCACTGGACCAGCAGGGAAATCCCTCATAATATATTATGATAAATGAAATCAGAACCAAGTCTCTTTTTTTAAGTTGAAGTATAGTTGATTAACAATATTATATTAGTTTTAATATTATATTAATTTTAGGTGTACAACATAGAGATTCAGTATTTTTATAGATTATACTCCATTTAAAGTTATTACAAAATAATGGCTATATTTCCCTTTGCTGTACAATATATCCTTGTTGTTTATTGATTTTATACCTAATAGTTTGTATCTCTTAATCCCATACCCCTAACTTGTCCCTCCCCACTTCCCTTTTCCTACTGGTAACCACTAGTTTGCTCTCTACTTCTGAGTCTGTTTCTGTTTTGTTGTATTCATTCCTTTTATTTTATAGATTCCACTTATAAGTGACAACATAGAGTATTTGTCTTTCTCTGTCTGACTTATTTTAATAAGCATAATACACTTGTGGTCCATCCCTGTTGTTGCAACTGGCAATATTTAATTTTTTTATATAAATATCATATATTCTACTATATATATATACATATATATTAATACATATATATACCACATCTTCTTTATTCATTCATCTGTTGACCAACAGTTAGGTTGCTACTGTATCTTGGCTATTGTAAATAATGCTTAGGAACATTGGGGTTCATGTATCTTTTCAAATTAGTGTTTTCATTTTCTTTGTATATATACCCAGAAGTGAAATTACTGGGTCATATGGTAGTTCTATTTTTAGTTTTTTGAGGAACCTACATACTGTCCTCCATAGCGGCTGCACCAATTTACACTCCCATCAACGGTGCAAGAGTGTTCCCTTTTCTCCACATCCTTGCCAAAATTTGTTATTTGTGGTCTTTTTTTTTTTTTAATTTGTGGTCTTTTTGACGATGGCCATTCTGACAGGTGTGAGGTGATACCTCACTGTGGTTTTGATTTGCATATCTGATTATTAGTGATGTTGAGCTTGTTTTCATGTGCCTGTTGGCATTCTATATGTGTTCTTCGAAAAATGTCTATTCAGGTTTTCTGCCCATTTTTTAAATCAGGTCATTTTTTGGTTTTGTTTTGTTTTTTGCTTTCTGATATTGAGTTGTATGGGCTTTTTATAAATTTTGGATATTAACCCTTGTCAGTCATATCATTTGCAAATATTTACTCCCATTAAATAGGTTGTATTTTCATTTTGTGGATGATATCGTTCACTGTGCAAAAGCTTTTAAGTTTAATTAGGTCCTACTTGTTTATTTTTGCTTTTATTTTCTTTGCCTTTGGAGGCCTATCAAAAAAAATATTGCTATGATTTACAGCAAAGTGTTTTCTGCCTATGTTTTCTTTTTCTTTTTTAAATTAAGTATAGTTGATTTACAATTTTGTGTTAATTTCTGCTGTATAGCAAAGTGACTCAATTATATTATACATATATATATATATATGTATTCTTTTTTTTTAACATCTTTATTGGCGTATAATTGCTTTACAATGGTGTCTTAGTTTCTGCTTTATAAAAAAGTGAATCAGTTATACATATACATATGTCCCCATATCACTTCCCTCTTGCATCTCCCTCCCTCCCACCCTCCCTATCCCATCCCTCTAGGCGGTCACAAACCACCTAGCTGATTTCCCTGTGCTATGTGGCTGCTTCCCACTAGCTATCTACCTTATGTTTGGTAGTGTATATATGTTGATGCTACTCTCTCACTTTGTCACAGCTTACCCTTCCCCCTCCCCATATCCTCAAGTCCATGGTCTAGTAGGTCTGTGTTTTTATTCCTGTCTTACTGCTAGGTTCTTCATGACCTTTCTTTTTTCCCCTTAGATTCCATATATGTGTGTTAGCATACGGTATTTGTTTTTCTCTTTCTGACTTACTTCACTCTGTGTGACAGACTCCAGATTCATCCACCTCACTACAAATAACTCAATTTTGTTTCTTTTTATGGCTGAGAAATATTCCATTGTATATATGTGCCACATCTTCTTTATCCATTCATCTGTTGATGGACATTTAGGTTGCTTCCATGTCCTGGCTATTGTAAATAGGCTGCAATGAACATTTTGGTACACAACTCTTTTTGAATTATGGTTTTCTCAGGGTATATGCCCAGTAGTGGGGTTGCTGGGTCATATGGTAGTTCTATTTGTAGTGTTCTAAGGAACCTCCATACTGTTCTGCATAGTGGCTGTATCAATTTACATTCCCACCAACAGTGTAAGAGTGTTCCCTTTACTCCACACCCTCTCCAGCATTTATTGTTTCTAGATTTTTTGATGATGGCCATTCTGACCGGTGTGAGATGATATCTCATTGTAGTTTTGATTTGCATTTCTCTAATGATTAATGATGTTGAGCAGTACTTCATGTGTTTGTTGGCAATCTGTATATCCTCTTTGGAGAAATGTCTGTTTAGGTCTGCCCATTTTTGGATTGGGTTGTCTGTTTTTTTGTTATTGAGCTGCATGAACTGCTTGTAAATTTTGGAGATTAATCCTTTGTCAGTTGCTTCATTTGCAAATATTTTCTCCCATTCTGAGTGTTGTCTTTTGGTCTTGTTTATGGTTTCCTTTGCTGTGCAAAAGCTCTTAAGTTTCATTAGGTCCCATTTGTTTATATTCATTTTTATTTCCATTTCTCTAGGAGGTGGGTCAAAAAGGACCTTGCTGTGATTTATGTCATAAAGTGCTCTGCCTATGTTTTCCTCTAAGAGTTTGATAGTGTCTGGACTTATATTTAGGTCTTTAATCCATTTTGAGTTTACTTTTGTGTATGGTGTTAGGACATGTTCTAATTTCATACTTTTACATGTACCTGTCCAGTTTTCCCAGCACCACTTATTGAAGAGGCTGTCTTTTCTCCACTGTATACTCTTGCCTCCTTTATCAAAGATAAGGTGACCATATGTGTGTGGGTTTGTCGCTGGGCTTTCTATCCTGTTCCATTGATCTATATTTCTGATTTTGTGCCAGTACCATACTGTCTTGATTACTCTATCTTTGTAGTATAGTCTGAAGTCAGGGAGCCTGATTCCTCCAGCTCCGTTTTTTGTTCTCAAGATTGCTTTGGCTATTCGGGGTCTTTTGTGTTTCCATACAAATTGTGAAATATTTTGTTCTAGTTCTGTGAAAAATGCCAGTGGTAGTTTGATAGAGATTGCATTGAATCTGTAGATTGCTTTGGGTAGTAGAGTCATTTTCACAATGTTGATTCTTCCAATCCAAGAACATGGTATATTTCTCCATCTATTTGTATCATCTTTAATTTATTTCATCAGTGTCTTATAATTTTCTGCATACAGGTCTTTTGTCTCCTTAGATAAGTTTATTCCTCAATATTTTATTCTTTTTGTTGCAATGGTAAATGGGAGTGTTTTCTTAATTTCAATTTCAGATTTTTCGTCACTAATATATAAGAATGCCAGAGATTTCTGTGCATTAATTTTGTATCCTGCTACTTTAACGAATTCATTGATTTGCTCTAGCAGTTTTCTGGTAGCATCTTTAGGATTCTCTATGTATAGTATCATGTCTTCTGCTAACAGTGACAGCTTTACTTGTTTTCCGATTTGGATTCCTTATATTTCTTTTCCTTCTCTGATTGCTGTGGCTAAAACTTCCAAAACTATGTTGAATAAGAGTGGTGAGAGTGGGCAACCTTGTCTTTTTCCTGATCTTAGTGGGAATGGTTTCAGTTTTTTACCATTGAGGATGATGTTGGCTGTGGGTTTGTCATATATGGCCTTTATTATGTTGAGGAAAGTTCCATCTATGCCTACTTTCTGCAGGGTTTTTATCATAAATGAATGTTGAATTTTGTTGAAAGCTTTCTCTGCATCTATTGAGATGATCATATGTTTACTCTCCTTCAATTTGTTAATATGGTTTATCACATTGATAGATTTGCGTATATTGAAGAATCCTTGCATTCCTGGAATAAACCCCACTTGATCATGGTGTATGATCATTTTAATGTGCTGTTGGATTCTGTTTGTTAGTATTTTGTTGAGGATTTTTGCATCTATGTTCATCAGTGATATTGGCCTGTAGTTTTTCTTTCTTTGTGACATCCTTGTCTGGTTTTGGTATCAGGGTGATGGTGACCTCATAGAATGAGTTTGGGAGTATTCCTCCTTCTGCTATATTTTGGAAGAGTTTGAGAAGGATAGGTGTTAGCTCTTCTCTAAATGTTTGATAGAATTTGCCTATGAAGCCATCTGGTCCTGGGCTTTTGTTTGGTGGAAGATTTTTAATCACAGTTTCAATTTCAGTGCTTGTGATTGGTCTGTTCATATTTTCTATTTCTTCCTGGTTCAATCTCAGCAGGTTGTGCATTTCTAAGAATTTGTCCACTTCTAGGTTGTCCATTTTATTGGCATAGAGTTGCTTGTAGTAATCTCTCATGATCCATTGTATTTCTGCAGTGTCAGTGGTTACCTCTCCTTTTTCATTTCTAATTCTATTGATTTGAGTCTTCTTCCTTTTTTTCTTGATGAGTCTGGCTAATGGTTTATCAATTTTGTTTATCCTTTCAAAGAACCAGCTTTTAGTTTTATTGATTTTTGCTATTGTTTCCTTCGTTTCCTTTTCATTTATTTCTGATCTGATCTTTATGATTTCTTTCCTTCTGCTAACTTTGGAGTTTTTTTGTTCTTCTTTCTCTAATTGCTTTAGGTGCAAGGTTAGGTTGTTTATTTAAGGTGTTTCCTGTTTTTTATTTATTTATTTTTTTTGTGGTATGCGGGCCTCTCACTGTTGTGGCCTCTCCCGTTGTGGAGCACAGGCTCCAGATGCACAGGATCAGTGGCGATGGCTCACGGGCCCAGCAACTCTGCGGCATGTGGGTTCTTCCCGGACTGGGGCACAAACTCACATCCTCTGCATGAGCGGGTGGACTCTCAACCACTGTGCCACCAGGGAAGCCCTGTTTCCTGTTTCTTAAGGTAGGATTGTATTGCTATAAACTTCCCTCTTAGAACTGCTTTTCCTGCATCCCATAGGTTTTGGGTCATCGTGTCTCCATTTTCATTTGTTTCTAGGTATTTTTTGATTTCCTCTTTGATTTCATCAGTGATCACTTCGTTATTAAATAGTGTATCGTTTAGCCTCCATGAGTGTGTATTTTTTACAGATCTTTTCCTGTAATTGATATATAGTCTCATAGTGTTGTGGTTGGAAAAGATACTTGATATGATTTCAATTTTCTTAAATTTTCCAAGGCTAAATTTGTGACCCAAGATATGATCTATCCTGGAGAGTGTTCCATGAGCACTTGAGAAAAATGTGTATTCTGTTGTTTTTGGATGGAATGTTCCATACATATCAATTAAGTCCATCTTGTTTAATGTATCATTTAAAGCTTGTGTTTCCTTATTTATTTTCATTTTGAATGATCTGTCCATTGGTGAAAGTGGGGTGTTAAAATCCCCTACTATGATTGTGTTACTGTCAATTTCCCCTTTTATGGCTGTTAGTATTTACCTTATGTATTGAGGTGCTCCTATGTTGGGTGCATATATATTTACAATTGTTATATCTTCTTCCTGGATCAATCCCTTGATCATTATGTAGTGTCCTTCTTTGTCTCTTCTAATAGTCTTTATTTTAAAGTCTATTTTGTCTGATATGAGAATTGCTACTCCACCTTTCTTCTGATTTCCACTTGCATGGAGTATCTTTTTCCATCCCCTCACTTTCAGTCTGTATGTGTCCCTAGGTCTGAAGTGGGTCTCTTGTAGACAGCCTATATATGGGTCTTGTTTTTGTATCCATTCAGCCAGTCTGTGTCTTTTGGTGGGAGCATTTAATCCATTTACATTTAAGGTAATTATTGATATGTATGTTCCTATTCCCATCTTGTTAATTGTTTTGGGTGTGTTATTATAGGTCTTTTCCTTCTCTTGTGTTTCTTGCTTAGAGAAGATCCTTTAGCATTTGTTGTAATGCTGGTTTGGTGGTGCTGAGCTCTCTCAGCTTTTGCTTGTGTGTAAAAGTTTTAATTTCTCCTTCGAATCTGAATGAGATCCTTGCTTGGTAGAGTAATCTTGGTTGTAGGTTTTTCTCCTTCGTAACTTTAAATATGTCCTGCCAGTCCCTTCTGGCTTGCAGAGTTTCTGCTGAAAGATCAGCTGTTAACCTTATGGGGATTCCCTTATGTGTTATTTGTTGTTTTTCCCTTGCTGCTTTTAATATGTTTTCTTTGTATTTAATTTTTGACAGTTTGATTAATATGTGTCTTGGCATCTTTCTCCTTGGATTTATCCTGTATAGGACTCTCTGTGCTTCCTGGACTTGATTAACTATTTCCTTTCTCATATTAGGGAAGTTTTCCTTTTCTATTATTTTTCTATTCTTCTTCTAGGACCCCTGTAATTCGAATGTTGGTGCGTTTAATGTTGTCCCAGAGGTCTCTGAGACTGTCCTCAGTTCTTTTCATTCTTTTTTCTTTATTCTGCTCTGCAGTAGTTATTTCCACTATTTTATCTTCCAGGTCACTTATCTGTTCTTCTGCCTCAGTTATTCTGCTATTGATCCCATCTAGAGTATTTTTAATTTCATTTATTGGGTTGTTCATCATTGCTTGTTTCCTCTTTAGTTCTTCTAGGTCCTTGTTAAATGTTTCTTGCATTTTCTGTATTTTATTTCCAAGATTTTGGATCATCTTTACTATCATTATTCTGATTTCTTTATCAGGTAGGCTGTCTATTTCCTGTTCATTTGTTAGGTCTGGTGGGTTTTTACCTTGCTCCTTCATCTGCTGTGTGTTTTTCTGTCTTTTCATTTTGCTTATCTTATTGTGTTTGGGGTCTCCTTTCCACAGGCTGCAGGTTTGTATCTCCCGTTGTTTTTAGTGTCTGTCCCCAGTGGCTAAGGTTGGTTTAGTGGGGTTTGTAGGTTTCCTGGTGGAGGGGACTAGTGCCTGTGTTCTGGTGGATGAGGCTGGATCTTGTCTTTCTGGTGGGCAGGTCTACATCTGGTGGTGTGTTTTGGGGTGTCTGTGGCCTTATGATTTTAGGCAGCCTCTCTGATAATGGGTGGGGTTGTGTTCCTGTCTTGCTAGTTGTTTGGCATAGGGTGTCCAGCACTGTAGTTTGCTGGTCGTTGAGTGAAGCTGGGTGTTGGTGTTGAGATGGAGATCTCTGGGAGATTTTCGTCATTTGATATTATGTGGAGCTGGGAGGTCTCTTGTGGACCAGTGTCCTGAAGTTGGCTCTCCCACCTCAGTGGCACAGCCCTGACTCCTGGCTGGAGCACGAAGAGACTGCCCTCCACACAGCTCAGAATAAAAGGGAGAAAATATAGAAAGAAAAGAAAGAAAGAAAGAAAGAAAGAAAGAAAGAAAGAAAGAAAGAAAGAAAGAAAGAAAGAAAGAAAGAAAG
>NW_020837973.1:2667738-2745413 GCF_003676395.1 Aethalodelphis obliquidens
AAGAAAGAAAGAAAGAAAGAAAGAAAGAAAGAAAGAAAGAAAGAAAGGAAGGAAGGAAGGAAGGAAGGAAAGAGGGAGGGAGGGAGGGAGGAAGGGAGCAAGGAAGGAAGGAAAGAAAGTTATTAAAATAAAAAAATTATTATTAAGAAAAAAATGTTTTAAAGTAAAAAAAAAAAAAAAAAAAACGGATGGACAGAACCCTAAGACAAATGGTGAAAGAAAGCAGTGCAGACAGACAAAATGTCACACAGAAGCATGTACATACACACTCACAAAAAGGGATAAAAGGGACAAAATAAAATATCTTGCTCCCAAAGTCCACCTCCTCAATTTAGGATGATTTGTTGTCTATTCCGGTATTCCACAGATGCAGGGTGCATCAAGCTGATTGTGGAGCTTTAATCCGCTGTTTCTGAGGCTGCTGGGAGAGATTTCACTTTCTCGTCTTTGTTCTCACAGCTCACAGGGGCCCAGCTTTGGATTTGGCCCCGCCTCTGCGTGTAGGTTGCCGGAGGGTGACTGTTCTTCGCTCAGACAGGATGGGGTTAAAGGAGCCGCTGATTCGGGGGTTCTGGCTCACTCAGGCCGTGGGGAGGGAGGGGCACAGCATGCAGGGCGGGCCTGTGGCGTCAGAGGCCGGCGTGACGTTGCACCAGCCTGAGGCACGCCGTGCGTTCTCCCGGGCAAGTTGTCCCTGGATCCCGGGACCCCGGCAGTGGCGGGCTGCACAGGCTCCCCGGAAGCGGGGTGTGGATAGTGGCCTGTGCTCACACACAGGCTTCTTGGTGGCGGCAGCAGCAGCCTTAGCGTCTCATGCCCGTCTCTGGGGTGCGTGCTGTTAGCCATGGCTTGCGCCCGTTTCTGGAGCTCCTTTAAGCAGCCCTCTTTATCCCCTCTCCTCGCGCACCAGGAAACAAAGAGGGAAGAAAAAGTATTTTGCCTCTTCGGCAAATCCAGACTTTTCCCCTGACTCCCTCCCGGCTAGGCGTGGTGCACTAACCCCCTGCAGGCTGTGTTCACGCTGCCAACCCCAGTCCTCTCCCTGCACTCTGACCAAAGCCCGAGACTCAGTTCCCAGCCCCGCCTGCCCCGGCGGGTGAGCAGACAAGCCTCTCGGGCTGGTGAGTGCCAGTCAGCACCGATCCTCTGTGCGGGAATCTCTCCACTTTAACCTCCGCACCCCTGTTGCTGTGCTCTCCTCCGCGGCTCCGAAGCTTCCCCCCTCCGCCATCCGCAGTCTCCCCTCACAAAGGGGCTTCCTAGTGTGTGAAAACTTTTCCTCCTTCACAGCTCCCTCCCACTGGTGCAGGTCCCGTCCCTATGCTTTTGTCTCTGTTCATTCTTTTTTCTTTTGTCCTACCCAGGTATGTGGGGACTTTCTTGCCTTTTGGGAGGTCTGAGGTCTTCTGCCAGCGTCCAGTAGGTGTTCTGTAGGAGTTGTTCCATGTGTAGACATATTTCTGATGCATCTGTGGGGGGAAGGTGATCTCTGAGTCTTACTCTTCCATCATCTTCTCTTGTCTCCTATGCATTCTTTTTAATATTATTTTCCATTTTAGTTTATTTCGGGACATTGAATAGAGTTCCCTGTGTCATACAGTAGGACCTTGTTGTCTATCCATTCTATATGTAATAATTTGCATCTACTAACTCGAAACTCCCAGTCCATCCCTCCCCTCCCCCTTGGCAACCACAAGTATATTCTCTATGTCTGTTGGTGTGTTTCTGCTTCATAGATATGTTGATTTGTGTCATATTTTAGATTCCACATATGAGTGATATCATATGGTATTTGTCTTTCTCTGTCAAACTTACTTCATCTAGTATGATAATCTCTAGGTCCATCCATATTGCTGCAAATGACATTACTTTGTTCTTTTTTATGTTTGAGTAATATTCCATTGTATAAATATACCACACCTTCTTTATCTATTCATCTGTCGATGGACATTTAGTTTGCTTCCATGTCTTGGCTACTGTAAATAGTGTGTCAATGAACATTGGGGTGCATGTATCTTTCTGAATTATGGTTTTCTCTGGATATATGCCCAGGAGTGGAATTCCTGAATCATATAGTAATTCTATTTTTAGTTTCCTGAGGCACCTCCATAATGTTTTCCATAGTGGCTGCACCAACTTCCATTCCCACCAACAGTGTAGGAGGGTTCCCTTTTCTCCATACCCTCTCCAGCATTTGTTACTTGTAAGCTTTTTAATGATGGCCATTCTAAGTAGTGTGAGGGGTACCTCATTGTAGTTTTGATTTGCATTTCTCTATAATTAATGATGTTGAGCATCTTTTCATGTGCCTATTGGCCATGTGTATGTCTTCTTTGGAGAAATGTCTATTTTTCACTTGTGTTTTTTTGTTGTTGTTGTTGAGTTGTATGAGCTATTTGTATATTTCTTTTGCTATGTCCGCCTATGTTTTCCTCTAGGAGTCTTATGGTTTTCAGCCTTACATTAGTCTTTAATCCATTTTGAGTTTATTTTTGTGTATGGTGTTAGGGAGTGTTCTAATTTCATTCTTTTATGTGTAAGCTGTCCAGTTTTCCCAGGACTACTCTTTGAAGAGATTTTCTTTCTCCATTATCCTCCTTCCTTCTGTTGACTGCAGGCTATGTTTGTCCTTCTTTTTCTAATTCCTTTTTTTAAATTCCTTTAGATGCTAGGTTAGATTGTTTATTTGAGATTGTTCTTGTTCCTTGAGGTATGCCTCTATTGTATTCTTTTTAATTTTCATTTTTCTCAATGTATTTTCTGATTTCCCCTTTTATTTATTTATTTATTTATTTCATTTTTCTCAATGTATTTTCTGATTTCCCCTTTTATTTTTTTATTTATTTTTTAATTTATTTTTATTTATTTTTTTTTGACCCATTGATTTTTTAGTAGAGTGTTTTTCAGTCTCCACATGTTTATTTTTCCCTTTTTCTTCCTGTAATTGATTTCTAGTTTCATACTGTTGTGGTTGGAAAAGATGTTTGACATAATTTCTATTGTCTTAAATTTGTTGAGCTTTGTTTTGTGGCTAGCATGTGACCTATCCTGGAAAGCATTCCGTGTGCACTTGAACATAATGTATATTGTGCTGTTTTTAGATGGAATCTCTTGTAGATATCTATTAAGTTCAACTGGTCTAATGTGTCATTTAAGGCTCCTCTTTCCTTATTAATTTTATGTCTGGATGATTTGTCCATTAATTAAGTGGTATGTTAAAATCCCCTTCTGTTATTGTATTATGGTCAATTTCTGCCTTTATATCTGTTAATATTTGCTTTATTTAGTTGCTCCTATATTATGTGCATATATGTTTATGGATATTCTATCTTCTTCTTATATTGATTCATTTATTATTACATAATACTCTTCTTTGTCTTTTATTATAGACTCAGTTTTAAAGTCTACTTTGGCTGATAGGTGTATTGTTACCCCTACTTTCTTATTGTTTCTATTGATGAAATAAAATTCATATTTTATGGCAAGATAAGAAAAAGTTAAACATAAATTTTTCCTTTGCCGGAGTGGGTCTCCTCGTTCCCCATTAGTGTGTATTGTGTATCTGCATTAACCAGACCTCCTTAGGAGAGAATCTTCCTTCTTAATCTCATCAAGGGTCACAACTCCTTTAGAGAGAACCTTCCTTCTTAATCTTGTGGGGGTTCCCTTGTATGTGATTTTTTGTATTTCTCTTATTGCCTTTAGAATTCTCTCTTTATCTTTAACTTTCGCCATTTTAATTATGATGTCTCTTTTTGTGGGTCTCTTTGGGTTCATCTTGTTTGGGACTCCCCGTAATTCCTGTACTTGAATATCTGTTTCCCTCTTTAGCTTCAAGAAGTAGTCAGCCATAATTTCATCAAATACATTTTCTACCCTTTCTCTCTCTTCTTCTTCTGGGATCCCTGTAATGTTGGTACGCTTGATGCTGTCGCAAAGGTCCCTTAAAGTATCAATTTTTTTTTTAATTTGTTTTTCTTTTTGCTGTTCTCATTGCACGATTTCCATTATCCTGTCTTCCACCTCATGTATCTTGCAGATCACTTATGCCTTCTGCTGTCTCACCTAATCTGCTGTTAATTCCCTCTAGTATATTTTCCATTTCAGTTATTGTGTTTTTCAGCTCACACTGGTTCTTTTTTTTTATATTTTCTAGTTCTTTGTTAAAATTTTCACTGTGTTCATTTATCCTTTCCCCTAATTCAGTTAGCATTCTCAGTATTATTGCTTTGAAATCTTTATCAGGTGAATTATTTATCTCTGTTTAATTAGGATTTTTTCAGGTTTTATTTTTTGTTGTTCTTTCATTTGAAACATATTCCTCCATCTTCTCATTTTGGTTAACTTTCTCTGTCTCAAGGAAATTAGGTGAAACACTTACATGCCCTGGTCTTGAAGGCATGTCCTTGTGTGGGAGTACCCCTATGCAGTGTGCACGTACCCAGTGGCTTTGGCTGGTGAGCTGGATTCCAAGTAAGCATGGTCTGTGTCTTCCCCAGGGTGTGCTGGCAGCCACCACCAAGGTGGGAGGTAGTCTGGAGTAGGAGAAGCTAGAGCCAGAGACAGGTGCAAGCTGGGGCTTCTCCTATGCTCAGTGGCCATCACCACCCTACTTGGGGTGTGGGCAGGGGCCAAGGGGCTGGAACAGAAGCCAGGAGGGAGCTGGGTTTCTCCTGGTGTGATGGCAGGCTCTGCCTTAGTTTGTGTTTTGACTGAACCTGAGGGCTTGAGGCTGCATTCTGTGCTGGTTTCACTTTGTCCCTGGTGTGTGCCCATTGGTTAGTCTGGGTGAGGGCTGGAGGCATTGGTGACACACAACTGAGCTGGTCTGACTCCCTCCCAAGTGTGCACAGGGATGGTGCTGGTTGATGGAGCTGAGCTTGCTCCCTCCCGAATGTGCAGTGACATGCGCTGGCAATGGCTGCCTTTGCCCTGGTCCAAGGCAGGGCTGGGGTCTGAGATGACACTGTTCTCTCCATGTGTGCGCACTCTCATTGGCAGTGGCAGCCCCCCCCTTAGTGGGGAGCAGTGCTGGCACAAGAGGGGCTGGAGCAGGAGCCCAGGGTGGGCTGCAGGGCTTGCTGGGGTGGTCCAAGAAGGCCAGCCAGAGCGCCGGGCAGTTTTCAATCTGCTGTGACTGCGAGTAGGCAAGACTGTGCTCTTCATGAGCAGACTCTCAGTTTCCTACGGCCATCTGATAAGCCCCACTCATTTTCAAACCAGCTAAAGGAGGGGGCTTGTCCTCCTGGTGTTGGGTCCCAGGGCTGGGCTGCCTAATATGTAGCTTGAACGCTTTGCTCTCTAGGGAGGATCCCCAAACCTGTGACTGCCCCCTCCTCTCCTGTGTCCCCCACCAGGGACACAGGTCCTAACCAGCTCCCTTCTCCTCTCCTCCTCCCTGACTCCGTGTGCATCTTCCTTTACAGCTTTGGTCACAGAAGAGCCATTCTGATAGAGTTTTCAGGTCAATTTCAGCAAGAGTCTCTCTCTGCGTCATTGTAGTTTTGATGTGTTCATAAGGGGAGCAAGCCCAGCCTCCCCTCCCTCCACCATCTTGATCTCTTTCCACCATAATCGTGTACATTTTGATAAGGTAGGACCGCTCGAGATGGCAAAAAAAGATGCACGGGGTATTCAGTTTCAAATAATTATTTTTTGTATTGATGTATATGATTATCTGCTAGTTACTTTCCCTCCCCACCCGTCTCCTCCATTTCTTCCTTCTTTGTTTCTATTTTCCATCCACAATCTTTTCATTCAGTCAGTCAATCGATCAGTTCAAATATCCCCTTACCATAGGGTTACTAGTTGGTTCTTTCTCAAAAATGGCTCCTGGAAGCAGGACACACCCATGCGATGAAATGACCAATTTTATTGATGTCACAGATATTTTCCATGGGACAAATGTTCAAGATACCCACTGAACTCATGCTTTCTCCTGGGATGGGATGGAAGATTGTTCACAGTACGTTTTTTTTTTGTTTTTTTGTTTTTTCCTTTCAATCCCTGTCCACTCATCCCTATTAAATGTATTTTCTTCTGTTTCTGTGATCTATATCTATTAATTATTAGGGACACAAATGGAAATTATACCTCCAAATTTCTGGTCTTAGGAAAGAAAAGGTTTGTACTTTTTCGTGGAGTTAGTTGATTACTTTAAATGTGAAATTCTCTACTCAATTTTGTTCCTTGTGAGAAATGGTATTTTAGGAATATGAGGAGAGCTAATGAATCCACAGATAAGGCTTTTATCTGACCCCACCAGTGTGGTGTTGTGAGGTATTTTCTCCTTTATTTTTATTGGAGAGGATTTAGACACAGCTTTCTCAACTTCAGCTGCAGAGTGACCAGTGCAAGGTACTTATGTGTCCCAGTCTCATTTATCTGAGACAAGTGCTGGCAGGGGGCTTTGATGGACACACCGCATCCTCTCCTCAATTTCAGATGGGATTCCATTGGAAGCCGTTCCTGGATCCCCTCCAGAGCTGTCACTGTTCTCTCTCCTGATCACTTAATCCATCAGAGGGAGGCCCAGTGACGTCAAACAGCTCATACTTTCAAGTGTTTCCAGATATGAGAACAGCCCCGTCACTTTGGTTCTTCATGGGTCTCTTCTCTTCAAGGAGAGAATGTGAAATAAAAACCAGCTGAGATTAAAATATGCCAGTCAAGCAATTTGTATTTAGAAAACTTAAAAAAATATATAATTAAACCAATTGCTGTGGTTCAGCTTTTACCAGCATATGAACAGTTTTGGAAATGAGGAAGCAGCTGGACTCTGGCCGTCTGCCCTGACCTTACCATTCAGTAGATGGAGGCAAGTCCTGGACCTCTCTAAGCCTCCGTTTCCTCATCTGTAAAATGGGATGTAGATGAGTACGTGCCATAGTAGGTGTTGTGAGGACGGATAAGAACACTTATAAATGGTTTTATCATGTTGCCTGCCTCAGAATGAGTGTCTGCAAAGTCTCCTTGGATGTATTAGGGTACAAGTAATGTCTGGAACGAGTCTAGTGGAGTGTAGAGTTTCATCCAAATGGTGGGCAGCTTAATTACTGAGGCGTTAGTGCCGTGAGGGTCTGTCCAGGGAACGTTTGAGATGCTCCAAAGAAGGTCGCACCCGCTGGTTCAGCAGACAGCTGTTTTCAGTACACCAGGACCCCTGCATTCCTGGCCAGGGGGCATTTCTATGCATGCTGCTGCCCGATGTTGGAAAGAGCCCTTCTGAGGTCAAGGTTGAGTGTCATGGGCATCAGTTGCCAGGAGGACATCAGTAACGCCACCAGGTGAAGAACTTGTTTGGAGCAACTATGTTCTCTCTACTCTGGTGGTACATCTGGGCTCTCTGCCGCCCTGGGTTCTCTCCAGGCCCAGGCGGTGGAGGGTCCTCCCCATGCTGGGGGAGCCCTGGTTGCTCCCTTGGTGGTTGGCAGATGGCTTTTTAATTGGACCCCAAGTCTGTTGGCATAATGGAAGAGTCAACAGCCATCCAGTCTGGAGGGGGCAGAGGGCAAGGGAATTATTTTGCATTTTAATGCTTCCAGGGAGCTCTTGTTAGCTTTCCCTTTTAATTTTATTTTCCTTTCCTGTTAGGGCAACCTTGAGAAGTTTAAGAAATGGTCTTAGAACCTTTATAACAGTAATTTCTTTTCCAAGTTAATTTTGGCAGGACAAGAGTTGCCTCAGTCTCACTTTGGTTGATAAATGACACTTGTTTTAATTTTGTATTGTGGAGAATTGATTCAAGATGACTTGTAAGTTTTGGAACAATGGTGCCTAATGTGCTGTTTTATTTCGACTAGTCAGAAGTCATTCTTGTGTGAGATCGTGAGGCCTTTTAATTTAGGTTATGCTACAGGGAATTTATGTCTGATCATGGGTAGCTCTGGAGTCATCCAGTCAGGATTTTAATCATAGCCCACCTCTTGCTGGCTGGGTGATGTGGGGCACATAATCTTGGCTCCCTGGTTACTGGTTTCCTCATCTGTCAATTGGGGTGATGGTCGCCACTGCAGGCTTCTGTGGTAGCAAAGGAGGTGATGTATATAAAGTGCTCACCCAGGAGCTGGAGCCTGGCCCACAGTACGTGGCGATGGATGCTTGCCTTCATAGGTGGTCTTTGGATTAGGAATTTTTACCTTCATGGGCCTCCTTCTGTCTCTGCTTCTGTCTTTCTCTCTAGGACTCTCTCTCAACTGTATCAGTTCCCTTGGGTGGAGAGGCGGGCAGGGGTCTGCAGAGAAGGAAGGACACGTCATGAACGTGGGATCCTAGGGTGGTGCCAGGGTTGGGTCCAGGTTGCTGATTTTATCAGAAACTTTGCAACTGGAAGTTAAGCCTCAAAGTCCTGAAGCTGGTGACCCCCCTTCAATTAGAAGACTCTCATAAAAAAAATTAAAAATACTTATGATTGCATTTGACAGATTCTTTTATTTTTTAAACCCAATATAAATTGAATATCTACCTATATGAACTCACACACTCCCCTCACACACAGGGCTGAGGACCACTTTCCTATGTCCAGCTTTTCCACCTCCCAGAGCAAGCCTGAGGTTTATCACTGAGGCATCACTGTGCCCTGGGAGGCTCTCGCGGACGTGATATCAACGCATCAACTCCTGTGGCTGCTCCTCCAGCTGGCATGACTGAGTCAGCATCCTAATCTTCTGGGACAAAGGGAGGAAAGGAGAGAGAAAGCCCACAGATCTTCCTCAGCTGGGAAATGGAGACCCTTCACTCAGCTGGAGGAGAATGAAGGCTCAGTGTGAGTGCAATTTAACAGGTAAAAAATACAGCTTCAGTGCAGGTCCTTGCTTTTACCAAGATCTGTTGTTCATAGAAGTCAACATTCAGATTTCGTAAGTGCAGAGTTTTATTGCAATAACCTCATCATGCATTTAGTGTAACTGCAACCTGAAATGCACGAAGAGAGTCACACAGTAAAAATTTCCCAAGAACAAGAGCAGAGTCTGACGGTACTTCAGTGTTGAGAAGCTAGCACTGTTCTGCATCCATGTCACCCCAGCCCACATGGGAGGTCTGCTCCTGATGTGGCTGTGGAACGAATAAGAGGATCCAATACCCAGATGTGAGGAACGTGCTCATCTGGGCACCCTCTCTGGCTAATCCCGCGCCCCCTTGGACACACGTTTGTTTGGGTGCTGCCTGCTGCGCCGTAGTCGCCCCCTTGAGAGGCTTGGGCGTGCTCATCAGGCCTGCCGTGCCTTAAGGCCGAAGTCTGGGCAGCTCAGCTGCAAATGCGCTACTGTGTCAATCCTAGCTCATCAGAAAGTGAGGTTATCCTTCTGGGTTTCAATTTTGACCAAGTAGAATGTCAACTTTTTTTTTTTTTTTATATTATCAGGAAGCCTTTTAATAGATTTTCACCAGTAGACCTCAGGTCAGGGGAAGAAATACAGGGCAGAAAGATTAGACCAATACTCTCATTTGGCTTTGCTGAAACCAGTTATAGCCACCCTATAAATAGTTGGTCCTGTGCAACCTTGAGACCTTTGAAAACCCAACCATAAACTCCCCTCAGGGTGCTAGGGGAAATCTTTGCTAACAAAATGTCATGAGGTTGACAAGCCTTAAGATGTCCTGGAAAAAGGTCTCCTCCTCTTCTCAAATCTAGCTCTCCCTCATCAAGTACCTTTCTCCTTCCTTCCAGCTGGGATTGGCTCCCATGCGCATAGCTCAGCCAGGCTCAGTCTGGGTTAAGAGCAGAGCACTGGTGGAAAGCTCTGCCTCCCCGTGTGTGCTGGGAGAAACCCCTCCACCCCTGCCCTGGGGACTTCAGGCACTGGGAGCCCAGAAACCTCTTTTTCTATTAATAGCCCTGGCCCAGGAGTGGGATGTGTCCAACACCACGACCCCCTGTCTGCACCCCTCTATGCTCAGCTCTTTACACCATGCCTGGCTTTCTCCAATCCACATGGACCTGCCTTTAACCTGGGCTACTACTGAAAAATGCATTTTTAAATTCTTTCAGCTGAATTTGTTTTGCTTTTCTGACTGAATTACAACATCTTAAGGAGAGGAACCATAGGTCGTAATTATTTTACTTCTTTTTTTTCTGTTACTCTCACAGTGTTGAACTCCATACCCATAATATGTGATGCCTTTTGTGTTCATTTTGTTACTGAAATGTCACATATAGTCAAAAGAATAAATACATACAAAGGAATGGGAATAAAATAAACATCTTTTAGCCCACATTGCAGTTTAAGAGATAGGAATACCAATACCTTTGATGGCTCCTGTATTCCTTCTCCAACCATGCCCACATCCCAGCTTCCTTCTCGAATTTTGTGGTTCTAATTCCCTGGGGTTTCTTACAGTCCTATCATATGTGTCTGTAACCTTAACCACATACTGTTTACTTCTGCATGTTTTTACTCTATGCAAATGAAATTCCATTTCATTTAGTCTTTGTGACTTGCCTTTTTCATTCAGTGTTATGTTTTAGATGCTAATCTATGTTGGCATGTGCTGTAGGTCAATCATTTCACTCTGCATGCCATTTCTCCATATGAAAATGCTTCAATTTTCCATCTCTTGTCCTTTGACATTCCACTTGTTTTAATTTTTCTCACAACAAATATTCTTCTAGAAACTTTCTTGTGCACGTCCCCTGACGTGCAGATGTGAGAATTTCTCTAGAGAATATATGACTAGGAGTAGACCTACTGAATCGTTGGATACCAACTGGTTTTACTGAAGGTGGTTGTATCCACATCATTTGTGTATGAGTGTTTCCATTGCTACTAGATCATGGTCAATACTTGCTATTAGCTGATATGCTAGTTGTTTCAATCTGATGATTATATAAATTGTTCTCTTTGAGAGTTTAATTTGTATTTCCCTAGTGTTGTCTATCTTTTCATATATTCATTTCTTTTTTTTTTTTTTTTTGTATTTCTTCTGTGAGCTGCCTATTCACATCTTTTGCTAATTTTTCTTTTAAGTTATTTCTTTATTTAGTTTAAGAAGCTTACATTCAATATCTAGACTTATAATATCCAGGCACTGACTTTTTGTTGTTGTATGTGTTGTAAATATCTTCAGTCAGATTTTGGCATTGTTCCCTCACTTTTTGCATAGAGCTTTGTGGAAGTTCTTAATTTTAAGGTAACCTAATTGATCTATTTTCTTTTCTTCTAAAATGTCAGGTTTTTTTTCTCTTTATTAAAAAGTCTTTTCCTACACTAAGTTCATAAATATATTTTGCCTATTTGGTCCCCAAATTTTTTCAGTTTCAACTTTACATCATCTGTAATTGATTTTTGTATTCGATTAGTTACTCCACATAGATAAATGTTTTGGCAACGTCTTATTAAATAGTTGATTAATCTACTGATGAGTAAAGGCACATCTGTCATATTTCTTCTCCATATGTATGTAGGAATTTTTCTGGACTCTCTCTTCTGTCCCAAAGTTCTACTGAAATCCATTGCCAATTCCACAAACTATTGCTGTGGCTAAATCCTGCTCTCTGGACACTATGATCTTCTTCTTCAGGACTAGCCTTTGTACAGTACTGCTCTTTAGAAATTTTTAATATTTGCTCTATAGCCCATTACTTGGTCAAATCTTATGGATCGTTCTGTTCAAATTTAATTTGCTGTTAAATCATACCCATATTGAACATTTGGGGTCAGATTTAATTTGATATTTCAATTGCTGTGTATTATAATCTCTCACCATGATGGCAGAAACATCAATTTGACTTATTTAATTTTTTTTTTTGCCTTATTTTGTAGCTATAAAATTAAGTTTATACAAGGTTAGAATTGATATACCTTCCTGGTAAATTAAATGTTTTAACCATTATGGGTGAAGTATACACTAGTATAGTCTTTCTCCTTAACATCTGTTTTACCTTATGTTAGTATCATCGTATCTGCTTTATTTGCATTAGTAGTTGGCCTGTTACTTTAATTTTTTTTTACTTTCAAACTTTCTGTATTTTTTTTTTTTAGGACATCTGTCTTAAAAAGCATGTTGATGAATTTTGTTATATCTAATCTGGACAATTTGTCTTTAAGAGGTTTATTTTTTTTATGATTACTGATTTATTTCCACCATGTATTTTCTATTCTGTGTTATTCTTTTTTCTCCTTTTTTTTTTTGTTTTATCTTTAAATTGTTTTTACTTATTCCATTTTTGGCCTTGATGAGTTTGGAAAATGTATACTTTATTTAAATTGTTTTGGTGGTTTCCATGGATTTGAGACAGGAGATTTTAACTTGACTTACTGCAAATTAAACATATATTGTCTTTCTAAACAATGTAAGAGATTTAGAATTCTTTAGCTTTACCTCCCTCTTTAGTTATATGCTTCTAGCATTTTATAATTTCTAATATTTTATTTCTGTGTTTTATTTCTTCACATAAGTAAGGCTTATTATTATTTCATGAAGGTATTGTTTGTTTTGTGTTTATCATCTTTTTGGTTCCCCATTTCTACTTGCACTCAAGATCTTCCTTTTGGGTTGTTTTCTTCCAACTGCAGTAAGCTGTCATCCTTGGCTTATCAGAGAAATGTCTTTCTATTGCCCCCATCTTTAAGGCAGGGGCTCAGACATCTGACTCTAGGTTGGCAGAAACTCTCAGCACTTTGACGTGAATCGATGTTATCCTCGTTTCCGCTGCTGGTTCTGAGAAATTGGCTTTAAAGGCGGACAATGTTCCATCATAAACCGTTCGTCTTCAGTTTTCATTTGGTAGTAAACCTCTCCGTTTCTGTCTGCAGGAAAAGGTCTTTACTTGCCCTGACTCTTGAAAGACAGCATTTCAGGGCATCCCAATTTGGGTTGACAGTCCCTTTTTCTTTCTGGCTGTATTGAAGTTCTCCTGTTTGTCTTTCGCGTTCTACCAAGTCACCACATTGTGTCCAGGTGTGGATTTTTATTTGTCTGGCTTGGGATTTATCAGGTTTCCTTAATAAAAAGATTTTTGTCATTTACCTTCTCTGAAAAATGACCAGTCACAATCTTCTTAAATGTCACATCTTCCTCACTGATATTTTATTCTTCTAACATCTAGATAGATGAATATTAGATCTTATTACTCTGCATTTCATGCCTTTAACCTTTCTTTTCATTGTCTCTTTGTTTATCTCTATGGTGTCCTGGATACTTTCTTTAGATAGACCATCCAGCTCAGTTCCCTTTTCAGTTGTCTCTAGTATCTGTCTAATGTATAATAATTAACTTTCCATTGGTTTTAATAATCACATTTTCATTTCTAGATATTATACTAGATATGCTTCTTCTACAAACCTACCTAGTTATTCTGAAAGTCTCTTGTTCTTTCATACTTTTAGTATTCTCTCTTATTTTCCTTATTAAACATCATTGTAAGACTTTGTGAATAGTATGTTGCTTGTTTCTTTTGCTTTTTCTATTCTTTCGTTCTTTTTTTTCTTTTCTGAGACTGGTAACTTATTTCTCCATATGTTTTCTGATTTTTTTTTTTCTGAATAGTGAATTCATCATCATTAGAAATTTGTGAAATTTTTGAGGCTTTTATGATGTATTCCTCCAGAGAGACTCATGACTCCAGCCAGGTTCCTGAGTACACTATCAACTCAGGGACACTTTATTATTACTTAAATTTTTCATTTTGAAATAGTTTTAGACTTTGGTAGAAGTTATGAAAATAGTACAGAATTTTCATATCCCCTTCACTTAGATCCCTTGACTTTAAAATTCACACAACCATAGTAAAATCATCAAAGCCAGGGAATTACCATAGTTACAGTACCTTTAGTTAAACTGTAGATCTTATTCAAATTTCACCAATTTTCCACCAATACCCTATTTCTGCTCCAGTACCCAATCTAGTATGCTATGTCACATTTATGTTTTTGCTTCCTTAGGCTCACAAATATGTGTCAGGCCATCAGTCTTTGTCTTCAAACACCTGACACTTCTGAAGAATATTGGTTATTTTGTGGAATGTCTTTCAATTCAGGTTTGTGTGGTATTTTTTCATGATTACTTTGAACTTATGCATTTTGGGCAATGATGTTGTACCCTTCTTGGGCATTGTATCATGGCTGCTGTCAATTAATTCTCAGTTTGGGGTTATCAGGACATGTGGTAGCATAATTTAGAGCCCCAAACCCAGGTAAAGGTGAGTTTATGGTTACAGATTCTCAGGAAGGACTTATACTTCTTTGCTCAAAGTCAAATCTTAAAGAATTGTGTTTTATTATTGTTTTTTACCTTGAGATTTATTTTCCCCTCTTCTTTCAACTTTTAACAACAGGTGTACACTTTCATAGTTCTATTATGTGAATACAGATCTTCTTTCACACCTCACAGTGATGAAGGTTCTATCTCTTGCCCCATGCACATGTTCTATTAAATTGAGAACTCCAAACCTCCAGGGATGAGCAGATGCACTCAGACTTGGTAATATCTCTGAATTCACCCTTTCTTATTGATTTTGGCTTCTGTGAATTATCCTCTGTTGGTGTACATTAAAAGAAATATATACACATATGTGTGTGTGTGTACATATATATATATATATAATTTATTTTATGTTATCTATTTTAGAAATTCTGTGTCAGGAGCGCTCTTAAGTTATCTGACCTAAATATTAATTGAATAAATGAAAAGATAGGGAAATTAAAAGTAAGCCTATTTTAGGCATCTATCCCAGAAAATATTTACAAGTGTTTCCAATATTTTGTACAAAGATGTTCACAGCAGTGTTATTTATAGTAGGGAAAGATTGAGAATAACCTAAACCAAAATAAAATGGTTAATTAAATTAGGGCACATCCATTTGAAAAATAATAATAATGCACCCATTGAAATTATGCTTTTAAAGAATGTTTAAAGGTGTAAGATGATACAGATATATTGTGATTTAAAGTGAATTTAAATATATCTATAAAGAAGTACTTAGAGAAACCCTGAGAAAAAATGTTTCAGAAGTGAACAGGGTTTCTTAATGATTCACGTATGTTTCTGTGCTTTCAAAAATTTCTACATTGCTATGTATTTGTGACTTTGTAATCAGAGGAAATAAAGGGAAACAGCAAAGTGAAATTTCAAACTTCATTAATTTAATAAACGTTTATTGAGCAACTACAAACTTACAGATACTGCAACAACACAGCCATCTGTTCATCCAGAATTGACAGTGAAATTACAATTAATGGGAGGATTAAGGAATCATGTCTTCTGATTAGAAGCCCTCTCCCTTCAACTAATAGGCTTAGCCAGACAGCAGAGCTGCAGAGCTGAAGATAAAGTGTTATTCGTTTTCACTTCTCTTTTCTCATTCTCCAGTAACTAATAAAATAAGGTACTTTTTTTAGCCCGGTGTAAAAAACAGTAAATTTTCTATTTTCAAGTGTCTCTGCAGCATGCTGGTTGCATTTCTGTCTGAGCCCTGGTTCTGCAAGTAACAGGCCGTGCATTCTCGGGCAAGTTACCTCCTGTTCTGAACCATGCATTCCTTCCCTGTAAGTGGGATTGTCTCTAAGACCTATTTTGATTTTGTGATTTCAAAGCTGGGATTGCTATAGAAAGCAAATTTTATTTTGTGGTTATTTTTACCAGTGACATTTTATGTTGAGTATAAAATAAGGCTTTTCTAAAACTCCAATTCTTCCTACAGAGTAGCCTTTTGGGTTCCAGAAATTAAGTATTTAGTTGGACATATTTAGCCTAAGAATGATTCTTGTCTGTGTCTGACACTGACAGCTTCGCTGGTAGATGAAATCTAGAGGTTGCTGACATTGAATGTGAGACGGTATAAAAGGCTATATAAAGTGAAGGAGAGAAGAGGGTTGGTCCTTGGGGACTCTGCCATCTGAGAGAGAGCATAGGTGCAGAAATAAGCACGGCTGCTTAGAAGTTTGTAGAAACTTCCCTGGCTCCATGAAATAAGTTTCACAAGGTTTTGTGTCTCTTAAAATGAAAGGTGTTTAGCTCATGCAGCTCAATATCAAAACACAAACAACCCGATCAAAAAATGGGCAGAAGACCTGAATAGACGTCTCCCCATGGAAGACATACAGATGGCCAAGAGGCACATGAAAGGATGCTCAACATCGCTAATTATTAGAGAAATGCAAATCAAAACTACAGTGAGGTATCACCTTACACCAGTTAGGTGTGAAAAAAGTCTACAAACAATAAATCCTGGAGATGGTGTGGAGAAAAGGGAATGCTTCTACACTGTTGGTGGGAATGTACATTTGTATAGCCACTATGGAGAGCAGTATGGAAGTTCCTTAAAAAACTAAGAATAGAGCTACAATATGATCCAGCGATCCCACTGCTGGACATATATCCAGAGAAAAACATGGTTCAAAAGGACACATGTACCCCAATGTTCATTGAAGCACTGTTTACAATAGCCAAGAAATGGAAGCAACCTAAATGTCCATCAACAGAGGAATGGATAAAGAAGATGTGGTACGTATATACCATGGAATATTACTCAGCCATTAAAAAGAATGAAATAATGACATTTGCAGCAACATGGATGGACTTAGAGATTATCATACTAAACGAAGTAAGTCAGACAGAGAAAGACAAATATCATATGATATTGCTTACATGTGGAATCTAAAAAAAATGATACAAATGAACTTATTTATAAAACAGAAACAGACTCACAGACTTAGAGAATGAACTTATGGTTACCAGCTGGGAAGGGTGGTGGGGAGGGATAGATTGGGAGTTTAGGATTGACATGTACACACTGCTATATTTAAAATAGATGACCAACAAGGACCTACTGTAAAATAATTAAAAAATAAATAAATAAAGGTGTTTAAATCTAATATATCCAAATATTAACATGTATTACATTTAGACGGTGGATACAAGCTTGTTAATAATTTTCCATATGTTTGAAATATGTTATAATTAAGTCTGCTTGAGGTGGATCCCCAAACTTGATGGAGGTAGCCATCCCTGGCAGTAGGAGGGCAAAAGGCACCCGAGTTTGGGATAACTTTACTCCCATGATCAATCATCTCCCTAAATGATCCCAAGTGGGCATGAGGTGTGGGGATTGTTAGAAGCAGCTGATGTTCCAGCCAACAGGGAGCCACCAGAGGCCTCCAGAAGGGGTGTGGGGAGGAATGCCCTGAGGGCAGGGCTCAGGCTCGGCTGGGGATTGCTGACGTAACCTGGGGATGGGGGGGGTGGGGGGGGAACATCCTGGGACCAGGATGGAAACTCCTCCTGGCGACTCCTTGAAGACAAAGCAGCTCTTTACAGCATTTTCCTCCAAAGCCATGTCCCCATCCCTTTTAGATTCTTTATTCCTCCCAACCCTCTGAGAGGCGCTGAAAGATTCATTGAGCATGATTTCCCTCACTTCTCTGTCCTTTTATCTGGACAGTGGAGACAAAGGGTAATTAATTTCTGACCTCTCACTTAAATTCTATTACATGTCTTTCAGAAGGGATCACAGCTCCTATGTAGATAGCTGTCAACCACCAGACCTGCTTTTTTGACACCAAAGGTTGTCTCCTTTTAAAATATGTGTAATTCATTCGCAGTAGAAGATATTTGTTTACTTGCTTTTGGTATGAAAATACTGAATCCTTAAACTAGGCTTGGCCTGGTGTTCCAAGTTCTGATTAACCGGGACCTAACACTATCATCAAGACACAGAGTTAAGTGTAACACTAGGAAGTTCATTACAGAAAGTGAAGAAACCTGCTTTTTTTTTTCACGTAAAATTAGTTTTCAAGACGGAATTTATCAGAAGCTACATTTGTGGATTGTGCCTACACTTTCACTATTTAAAAAAAAAAAAGCAGGTGGTACGTCTTTCATTTCTGACCACTTCTGCAATTACCTTTGACCTCTAATTTAAAATACAAAAGTACTTGCGGAAAGATGGTATTCTTTTCCCAAACTGCACATCGCTATCTTCTGATTAGGGCAAAGGATGGAAACATGATCTACGATCAAATAATGTTCCCTGTTAAATATCATGATATAGTTTTGATCTAGATGCAGAAAATATCAGATTTCTTTTCCCTCAGAGAACATAGCCTTTATCATGCAATTATTACTTGACTAATTGGTTCTGTGTAAAGTACAAAGTTGGGCTATTGGCTAATCTGGGTCCGAAAAAAATGTGGTTGTCAATTGTTTAGATGACATTTGATTGGCATTACCTATGTCCTAAATAATTATGGTTTTATTCGAGTCAATATTGCTTGCATTTATCATGCATGGAGTGGAAACTGTGTCATAACTGTTGGGATAATTGGGCATTGGGGATTATTAGAAGTCTTTATTATGTGGAAATGCCTGAATAGCATCTGTTCCAACATTCCTGTTCTTCTGGGCTGCTTTGTAGTTGCCATGTCTTTAGGGACCTTCAAACCAAGAAACAAAGAAATTCAATATAAACTGCACTTCATGTAAAGCCCTTTAAACCCATCAAGTGAGTGTGGCCTGTATCTGGGTTAGCCTGAGTCTCAGTGAGGAGAGAAAGGCTTACCCAGTGTTCTCCCCTGGTTTTAATATGAACACTAATCTTAGGCCCTCTGTTTTTTTCTACTTCCAGCAGTAAGTATAATTTAAGAACACTATTTGCTGAAGCCAGTTGCTAAATTGATCTCTGGATCGCAACCTAACACTTGAATTGTAATCCTGGGGCTCAGGTACTCTGAGCGGCACAGGAACACCTTTGGTTTGGTTTGGTTCGGTTTGATGTGATTTTCGCTCTTGAAATGAGGCATATCTTCCCAAGAAAGAGACAATTTTTGGTGGAATGTGGAGAGGAACAATATTGCTGGCAGAGCTGGGGTTCGAGGCTGCCACCTGGAATGGGTAGCCACCACGCACGCTGTCCCTATGCTCCAGGTGGCAGTGGATCTGAGGCCACCCCTGCCAGCCCTTGGCTCTGGCCCTCATACCTCGCGAGGACGCAGCATGTCGTGTGCCTTGTGTGCAGTGGATGGCACTGATGTTCGGCCACGGTGGTGGGGGCGTGTTAACCAGCATGTGTCCTGCCTGGGCTGTGAAGGAACAGGTGTGGGGATGGTAGTGGCCTTGATGGGGGCGCTGGGGGCATAGACTCTGTAAGAAAGAAGAGTCTGTATAAACGCAGCTCACCCAGGCTGGAGGCCTGGGGATGGGGAGAGGACCCTGAAGGGTCCAGGGGGAGTGCAGTGCAGGTTCAAGCTCCTTTCTCGTAAGTTCCAGGAGGTTCAGCCCTTTCTGCAGCCCCCACTTCAGGTCCCTCTCGAAATCTCAACCACCTGCCCGGGGACGTTGGCCTCAGCATCAGACACCAAAGGCTGTTTTAGCAGCTCCCACAGTGGCATCAAATGAAATCTATCTAAAAATCTCTTTTTCTACTTCATGTCTAGGGGTCTTTTTCTCCGACTGAACCCTGATAAGTATAACATGGTGTATGTGCGTGTGAATGTGTGGTTGTGTGTCTGTGTGTAGGGCTGTAAAGGACTTTTCTGGATCCTTTCAGATTTTTTTAACCTTCTGTACTTTTAAAATGTTTATCTTGATTTTTTGGGAAATTCTGAGCAAAGCCCTCTGAATCTGCCTTTTCCTCAGCTGGAAGTTCCCAGGACGTCCTGTCCACCACCCCCGAGCCAAAGGGATTGGGGTGGTGGGCCAACGGTCAGAGTTTTCTGACTTTCTCTCTTCTGGGGTCGACAAGACTTGGGAGCCCCAAGGACGTGGACCTGAACCAAAAAACAGGACAAACATCAACCAGATTAAGATATAAAGGGAAGAAGATAGACACTGTTACGTCAGAAATTAATGGCCTATAAAATTAAGAACTGGAACATCAAGAGATAGGACTTATGGAGAAAAAAGGTCAGAGAATTGCAGGGAAGATCTGAGAGATCGACATAAAATGGCTGGTGTTCCAGAGTCAGAAAAGGGAAAAGTATTTAAGCTAATAATAGATGAGAATTTCTGAGCTAAGGAGAGGCTCACATTTGTTGACTGAAATAGCTAACCAGTATATACACCTAGACATGTCTAAAATAAAGGAAAACATTTGAATAAGTTTCTAGGATCAAATATCCAGTTATTAACGAAACAGAGACACCATGTTGCTATCAGTTTTCTCAAGTATAAACAGAGCAAGTAAAACACAGTGCAACTATGTACAACGGGATCATATACTGTAAGTTACAGGTGGCTCAGGGAGAGGACTGCACACCAGGATTTCTATACCCAGCCAAGCTATCATTGACTGACAAGGTGGAAGATATTTACAGATACACACAAGTCAGAGAATACACAGAGTGGGGTCTATATGAGGAAAGTGCTCGAGAGGATGCCGAATGGATACAAATGCATTTGGGTCAGATTTGGAGAGAGCAGAAACAGCCAGTACTGTTCCACACTGAGCCCAAGGTGGCATCTCTCCCCCTCTTTCTCTCTGGATGAGTATATACTATTTGGGAATGTGTAACTGTATGCTAAGTTATGTTTCTGGCAACAGACGAGACATACTTCCAGGGAAATTCTTATAACAATCTAAAATAAAATTGACTAAACTCTCGTAATGAAATCGAGGAGTAATTACGTTCTAAAGAGTACATGGAGGACATGTCAATGGAGGACAGTGCTGAAATAAAAATATTCTAAATGTGTCAAAACAATGTTTTATTTGAGCGGACACTGTGTGAGGGGGGTGGGGTGGGAGAGAAGAGAATAACTTAATAAAGCTTTATTTCATTTTCATATTTAAAGGAAATAAATGCTTTATTGTGAGTGTGAGGAAAGAACAGGTAAGCCCGAGAGGAATAAAGAATAAGTAGAATTTCTAAATTTATGAAGGGAAAGGGGAATGCATTAAACCAGCAAAAAAAAAAAAAAAAAAAAAAAAAGAAAGAAAGAAATCCAGCGAGAGGGAAAAAGGGGGCCACCGAGTAAAATAAATAATAACAATAAAGTAAAACTGAAGGGACATATTCAACTACATGGATCCTAACATTGCTTGTAAATGAATCAGATGCTTTGGTTACAAAGCAGAGACTGTCTGGTAAGCTTAAAAATCAGACTCTCGCTTTGTGCTATTAATGAAACTGTTTATTTTCGTGTCTCCAGTGCTTTATGAGAGTAACTCCCACATAGTGGACCCTCAGATCGTCTTTTAATGGATAAGTGAATCCGCGGAAACATCTCAAACATTTCTATTGGATATTTTACTGATTAGTGTGGCAAGGAAATAGAACTAATATGTTTTGGAAAGTTTTCCAACAATAAGACTGATATAAAATAATCCTGTTTAATCCTCAGTTGATCAGTTAATCCATTAGTCAGAAGATCCTGCTCTTCTTAACACTTTTATTAATTGAAATATTACCTCAGGTAAAGCAGCAATTCTATAATAGTGTCTCATGAGGTACTGTTGTTTTGCTGTTTCCTGGAAAGAAGGGAGTTAGAAAAAAGACCAGAAAACTGATTCCATTCATACGTCTTATCATTCCTTATCTAGTCATTTTGCAGTTCCCGGCAAAATTGTGTATTTTTGTTGTGGTTCGTTATGCCTGGTTTGTGGCTCCTTCTCACTGTCTTCGTTTGCCCTTGCCGGCTTGAGGCCCTCAGGAAGCTCTTCGACCTCTGGCTGAGTGATTCCACTGGGGGTTCTCATGCTGGACTCCGCTCTTTCCTACCGTCGGGCCTGGAACACGCTGGAGATCGCAGCCGAGGTGCTCCGGGGCCCAGTCTGGCCACTTGCACCACTAGCTGCAAACTCCTGCCATGTGCCCTGTGAGGCCTGATCTGCACGCACTGGGAAGCTCTTTGCCATCTCAGAGATCCTGAAAGCAAAGGGAGGAGAAAGGGATGCTGTGGCATCATCCGTGGGCTTCCGCTTGTCCCTCCCGTGTCCGGGCACCAGTTCCTCTGCTTACTGTGTGGGAGGGAACTGGCTTTCCCACCTGGAAGTCATGTCAGCTCCTCACTTAGAGGCAGGCAGGCAACCTCGGAAAGCAGGTCAGTGTGGTCTGCCCCCGCCGGCCTTCCCATCCCGGTCCACTAAGATGCTTGGAGAAAACCTCTCCCCCCCGCCCCCGCTTCAAGGTGGCAAATGGTGCTCCCTCTTGCCCACTGGCCAGGGGTGGCCCACGAGGTGTCCACGCCAGCCTCGCGCCCTGGAGATCGCAACGCGGGCGGGGTTGGGGGAGGGGGGGCAGGAGCTCGTTGCTGCGTGTTCCAGAACTTTCTTTTAAATGGCAGCGATTTGTGATTGACATGCCTCTGTGGCAGGAAAGAAACAAACGGGCTGCTTTTGCCTTTGCGCAGTTTCATTCTGGAGAGGTTTCCCCAGTGCGCTGTTCTGGAAAACAGTTTCCACATAAACAAATTATTAGTTTTACCAGCGCTCCTCGTAAACGCTTTCCCAGTCTCCCCCAAAGCCACATCTGTATGAAGCTGGGATGCAGTACAGGATTTGAGAGGAAAGTAATGCTGCCAAATACATGATTTCATTCAAAATTTTAATGGTGCTTGCTTGGTTTTTACCATTTTTTTTCCCCTGGCTGCCACCATGCTTTTGTCATCTGGTCAGGTATGGAGACTGTATGGAAATTTCCAAGCAAAGGTAGATAAAAATAATTTTAGATCATTTTCCAGAGGTCTTTTTTCTTCTTGTGGGAGTAATGGAGTGCTCCACAAGGCAACTGTCCAGAGTGGGGCTCTCCAGGGAGCTTCTTGCACCCATGGGGATGCACAGGATACTGATGGCTGGGCATGGAAGCATCCTTCCAGGAGGAGAGCAGGCCCTGGTGACCCTGAAGGGGGGTAGCATCTTACTGCTAAAAATAGCCCATATCTGGTTAGCCTGATTCCATCCAATTGCATAAAATCAAGAAATGCTAATGAAGAAATTGAAAATTATCCAAGCAGCATAATTTGTTAATTAAGCACTGCTTTTTCCATGAGAGAGAGAGAGAGAGAGAGAGAGGAGGTCGGGGAGAGTTCCAGATTTGGAGCTCTGGAGGGGAGGGGCAGAGGGTGGTGCTGTGCAAACTCCTCAGTTCTAGTTGCCTGGGATAGACCCTCCCCATATGCTGATTGTGTTTCCCCTCTGTCTGCTTTCCCTACTTGCATCCCCTCACCCCAAACCTTTGCAGTGGGTGAGATGTGTACCTTGCTACTACCCTGTGATTGTCTCGTGTGCCAGTGTTTTAAATTGATGCTAATGGCATCTCTGGTGGGAATGCCAGATGGTACAACTCCTGGGGAAGACACTACAGAGGTTCCTCAAAAATTGAACCTAGAATTACCATATGATCCACCAATTCCGTTTCTGGGTAGGTACACAAAACGATTGAAAGAAGCACTCTAACAGATATTTGTAAACCCATGTTCACAGCAGCATTATTCACCATAGCCAAAAGGTGGAAACAACCCAAATGTCTGTCAGTAGATGATGAATAAACACAGTGTGCTCTATCCATACAGTGGAATATTATTCAGGCACAGGCTACAACATGCATGAACCTTGAAGACACTGTGTGCAGTGAAATAGGCCAGTCACAAAAGAATAAATACTGCATGATTCCACCTAATGTGGTTCTTAGAACAGTCAAGTTCAAAGAGACAGAAAGTAGAAGGGTGGTTGCCAGGGGATGGGGGGAGAGCGGAATGTGGAGTTAGTGTTTAATGGATACAGAGATCCAGTTTGGGGTGATGAAAAAGCTCTGGAGATGGATGGTGGGGACGGTGGCACAAATTTGTGAAGGCCCTTAATGTCACAGAACCATACATGATTAAATTGGTTAAAATGGTATAAATTGTATTTTATATATTTTACTATCTTTTTGAAAAACAAGATATTTAATGGTAAAGTGCTATGCATGATCTCATTCTACTTTAAAGATCTCTCCCTATTACAGAATATTCATGTAGTGCGTGACCACTGACTGCTGCTTGCTCACCATTTCATGGTGTGCAATGATATTTTACTTACCTTTTCCCAAAGCGTCAATGTTTAGACTCCCTCCAGCTCTGTCACCACACAGGGCGCTGTGGGAGGACACACTGTATATGTCCCTTACGTTCTCTCTGCTCTCTGTCCCCGGGAGCGGAATTGCTGAGTTAGATGACACACATGCATTTATTTAAATTTAACTCAGCAGAGCCAGTTTCCTCTCCAAAGGGCTGTGAGCATCCCGGGGCCCTCTCAGGACAAGCCCTTTTCCTTTTCCTACTTATCTGCCGTGCTTGTCCATCCAGCTTTCAAATACTTGCCAGTTTGCTGGATGCAAAGTGAGATCTTGTTTTTCTAACTTTCAATTCTCTAATTATTAATGAACATGAGCATTTTTTCACATCTTGTTAGCGTTTGGGGTTTCCCCTTCCTGTGAATTGTCTCTTCATGTTTTTTGCCTCCCTGCCTATTGTGTGTTTTCTTCCTGATTTATAAGCATTTCTTGCATATTCTAGATAATAGGGTCTCTTGTTGGTTTTAGATATTGCAAATATATTCTCTCAATCTGTTATCTGTTGCTAACTTTGCCCATGTGTTTTTCATTAAAATCAATCCCTATTTAAGGTAATAAATTCAACATACTTTTCCTTTGATTAGATCATTTGTTTTCAATCTTTCTTGCCTCATGAAAATGGATTTTAACAGATAAATTTTACTTTATGTACTATTCTCGATGTGTCTGCACATTTTAAAATATTTTTATGTTGCTCAGATATAAGTATTTCACAATTTCCTTCATTGCTTCCTTTTTTAGCAAAATACATATTGCTGAGATTTTAGGAACGGGGGAGCTTTTGAGTTATACAGGCAGACCTTGGAGATACTGTGGGTTTCTTTCCAAATCACTGCTGCAATAAAATGATTATCAAAATAAAGTGAGTCACACAAATTTTTGCTTTTCCAGCATATATAAAAGTTATGTTTACACAATGCTGTAGTCTATTAAGTGTGCCATAGCATTATGTCTAAAACACGTACATACCTTAATTTAAAAAATACTTTACTGCTAAAAAATGCTAACCATCTTCTGAGCTTTCAGCGAGTCAATCTTTTTGCAATAGCAACATCAAAGATCACTGATCACAGATCACTCTGACAAATGTAATAATAATGAAAAAGTTTGAAATACTGCAAGAATTTTAAACACAAGACACAGAAACATGAAGTGAGCAAATGTTGGAAAAATGGCACCGATAGACTTGTTCAGTGCAGAGTTGCCTCAACCTTTCAATTGTAAAAAGCACAAAATCTGCAAAATGTGATAAAATGAAGCACAATAACTGAGTGTGCTTGTATTTAAAGAAAATAATGTATCATTTTATTCACTGTAGTAAGAGAACATTGTTTTATGACACTGGTTCTTCAAAATTTATTGAGCATTCATCTGTGGTCTAATATACGGTCAATGTCTGTAACTGTTCCTTGTACATTCAGAAAAAGTGCATCTCAAACATCCTGTGGTGAAGGACGAGGGTTTCTTTTTTTTGTTTGTTTTTGTTAATTTCCAATCTGTCACAAGCCATTATTTTGCAAAGTTAAATATAATAAAATACTAGAAAATTATCATGCAATTGGATGTCTCAGCAGTAACAGATTGGTATAAGTTCGTAAACACTCTCAGTTTTCATATTTATCTAATTGCAGACAGGGAAGAACAGTGGTGGGCAGACACTAAGGAACCAGAAGGACTGTGTGCCCTCTGTTTGTTAGGCTCAGAGTTTCCAATAAACTCACTTGAGTTTATTAATTGCATTATTCATATAGCCTCTATCTCTGTCAATATTTGTATCTTTCAGGTGAAGGGGGTATTTAAAATCTCCAATTAGTATTGTTTATATATCTATCTTCTCAGTTTGCCAGTTGTTCTGCATATTTTGAGGAGCTATTATTAAGTGTATATAGGTTCATGGTGGTCGTAAGGTGTTTTCATTATTATAACTTTCCTCTTTTCCCTTAACATAATTTTGTCTTGATATTTATTTAGTCAAATGTTAAAATTGTCATTACATAATTTTGTAGGTAATGTTCCCCTGGTAGTATTTTTTCCATCCTTCTGTTTAACCTTTCTTGATTCTTTTGGAATGATGGATTATTTTTTAAAAATCCAATCTGGAATTCTTGATCTTTCTGTTGCTGAGTTCCCCACATTTTCATTGATTGTCATTACCCTTATATTAGGATTTATTTCTACCATCAACTCATGTTTCTGCTTTACTATTCTTGTTTATTTTTTTATTATTCTTTCATGTTCTTTATTGGACAGATGAAATTTAAATTATAAGTTAGAATTATAAATTTTATTCTCATAGTGGTTTCCTAAAATTAGAATCCCATAATTATGTTTATTACCTTTTTTTAACCTCAATTTTCCTGAATTGAGGCAAATTTTACTTACTATAAAATGCATGTCTTAAGTCTTTAGTTTGATGAGTTTTGGCAATTGTATACACCTTGGTAACCACCACCTCAAATAAGATGTTAAACATTTGCATTTCCCCAGAATCCTTCGAGGTCCTTTCAAGTTAGCCTCTCCTATCCCCCAGAGATGACAATATTCTGACTTCTGTAGATGTCTTTGCTTTGTCTTCTCCTTTAACTCCAATAAAAGGAATTACACAGGTCTTTAGTGTCTGGCTTGTATTGCTTAACAATTGTTTAGAGATCATTCGTATTTGCAATTATCTGTATTTTATTCCTTTTTATTGCTAAAAAACATTCCATCCTATGAATATATGAATATACCATGATTTTTAAAAGTCCATTCTTTTTCGATGGACATTTGGGTTATTTTCAGTTTGAGCTATCATGAATAAAGCTGCTATAAACATTCCTGTATGGTCTGTTTTGTGGTCATATGTTTTCATTTCTCTTGAGTAAATACCCACCAGTGGGATTGTAGGTCATAGGATATACACATAGTTAACTTTTTAAGAAATTGACTAACAGTCCTCTGAAGTGTTGTATCATTTTACACTTTTTCTGGCAAAGCACAAGATTTCCAGTTGATCCACTTCTGTGTCAATACCTGTTATCAGCCCTTTAAATCAGTTCGGTACCTGTGAGATGATATCTCACTGCAATTTTAATTTCCATTTCCTTGATGACTAATGATACTGAGCATCTTTTCATGGGCTGATTCATATAACTTCAAAGATTACTTGCCTATGTAAATCTTTTGCTCAATTAAAAAATTTGGTTGACTCTTTGTTGCTGAACTTTCAAAAATTTTATATAAACATATCGGATGTATGTGCTATCAATATTTTTTCAAGTCTGTGATTTTTGATTTACTGTCTCAGGATCTTTTGATTAGCAGAAATCTTTAATTTTGATGAAGTTATTAGTTTTATTTTGGTAGGTTCTACTTTTCATGTCCTGTCCTAGAAATCTATGTCTACCTCAAAACTGTGAAAATATTCTGTTATAGTTTTCCCTAGAAACATGGGTTTTGATTTTACATTTAGCTCTATGATCGACTTTGGATTACTTTTTGTGTATGGAATGAGATGAGATCCAGATTCATATTTTTTCCTATATGCCTATCTATTGTTCCAACAATATTTATTAAAAATACTTTCTTCCCTCCATTGGATAGTTGCGGTACAAAAATCTACTAACAGTATATGTGACAGTCTGCTTCCATCCTCCCTATTCTGTTACATTCATCAATTTATCTATCCTGATGCCAATATCGAGTTGTCTTGTAGCTTTTTTAGTAGGTCTTAAAATCAGATAGTGTTAGACCTCCAAATTGCTATTCGTTTTTAAGATCAGTGCACATTCTTTACATTTCCATATAGATTTTAGAATCGGCTAATCTATTTTTTTAAAGCCTTCTAGGGTTTGGATAGTGTTTGCATGAATCTATAGATCAGTTTGAAGAACATTGACATCTTGACAAATTTGAAATGTCCACGTCTCTGTCAAACATGCAAAGGCCTTTAATCTGTTCTTACATCTTTTCTTTTTGCCTATTCCATGTTCACTTTACGAAGAATTTTGTAACTCTAGTTCTGGGTGAACATGGATTTATTCCTCCCTTTTCTTTTGTTCTTACCTTTTTATATAAGAACGTTTCCTAAATTATTTGATCGCTCTTACTTTCCATCTCTTGCAGAATTCTGGACTTACTTTTTTTTTTTTTTTTTTAATCTGGTCTTTATCCAAGAATGTTTTCAAGGTGGATCTTTCTGTATCTAATCTTCTAAGGTTTTGTGTGCCTGAGGTTATTTTAAATTGGCTTTCACATTTAAATAAGAATTTGATTGAATGTATAATAATAGGTCCAAGTGTTTCCCTCCTTTTCATTAGTTTGAAAATATTAATTCATATTTTCTTGCATCTGTGTTGTTATTGAGAAATCTGATTGACAGTGCTCTTCTTGGTCCTTTGTAGGTGATCTGCCATTTTTCTCTTGAAGCTAGTAGAGTTTTTCCTGTGTTTTGATATTCTCAAATTTTCCTGCAATGTACCTAGGTGTGGGTTTTGTCTTACCTAATCTCTTTGGTCCCCTCTATTTGCAACATAAGATATTTCAGCTCCATTTTGAACAATTTTTTTAATGATCTTCCCCTCTGTTCTGGACATCCATTATGGTGATGCAAACGTGTTTAATTCTATCCTACTTACCTCATATTTTTTTCCATAATGTGTCTACCTATTGCTCCTCTTCTGACACCTCCTGAAGATCAAGTAGAGTTTCTCAAGCTCATTGTCTGCTTTACTTGTATGTATTCTGCACACTCTCAACTATTGTGTTCTTTCTTTCAACCATTACCGTTTTCATCATATTAATATTTTGATATTTTCTAGTCTGGAGGCAAATGCTTTAGTTTAAATCTAGCTTTATCACTCCTTTCCTTCTTTCTTTCTTATATTTTGCTTTCTGTTTTCTTCCTTTCCCCTGGTCTTCTGTTTGTAATTTCGTGTCTCTAGTATTAGAGAATAACTCACTCATTTTCTCATTCTCTTCAGGAGCAGGTTTTAATAGCGTGTATGTTCTTTAGTAAATCCATTGTGATTTAGGATAAGAGTCCACCCTGACCTCACAAAACATGCAGGCTTGTTGCACTATTTTCATATATTTACATTTGACTTTCTTCCTCGTTAAAATTTTGCAAAATAAATGGAAAGTTTAAAAAGCAAAGAAAATCAACAAACATGGTGATGCTAGTAAATGCAGAGAGCCCAATTCCATTGAGGTGCGATAAGAAATGGAATCAGAACCTAACCACATTTAGGTAAATGGTGCGTCTATCCCAGCCTTCTGCCCAGGTGATGACACAGATAAAATCCCGAGAACAAAGGGATGCCTCTTGAATTCATTATTTACTGCAAATCTAATCTCTCTCTTGTGACAGGAAAACATTTGATTGAAGTTGTGTTTCTAAACATTTTTCAAATTATGATTATTTCTGGTCTCTCCGTTGATTGAATACTCACAATATATTGTTTTGTCCATCCTCAGAAGGCTACAGTTGGAATAGAACTATGTCTGTCCCAGACACTCTCACACCCATTGGTGGAGGCTTGCCAATTTTCATGATAAGTTTAGAAGTATCTCTAAAGAGCTCAAGAGGGAAAAAAACAATTTTGGAGAATTAGGGGTGAAACTTGTGTCACTAAATTAAGATGTGTTAAAGTCTCCATCCTAATGGTGGGGAGAGGTCTCATTGCCAGGTGATGGTGAGACCTCAGAGAGCCTTTCAGACCAATCAGGCTTTGAGTTTGTTTGATTGGGTCCTTGTAATTTTAAAATCTGGAACGTAAATAAGTACCCTTCATTGAAAAGTGTTATAGTACACTTGAAAACCTGTCAGTAACGATGAGCTGAACCCCGTTTTTCTCACAGAGACATAAAATAGGGAGAGTCCCTAAAGTGAGCAGGCATTTTTCACCTACCTCCGCCCCCACCAGGGCTCCCCTCCACACACAGGTCAGTGCCCTGTCCCCACTGTGCACTGGCCTGGAAAGGACTGCAACCTCCATCCTGCTTTCTGCTTTCATCTTGAAATTTCCAACCGCTTCAGAAACTAGTTCAGACTCAAACTCACCTTACAAATCAATTTTGCATGTTAGAGATAAACAGAATTTATGCAAGGTAAGAATCTATAGTATTAGGTAGATGAGTGCTTTTTTTTTTTTTACTGCCTGCTACGCAATTTGTGGGGATGAGATCTCAGAAATGAAACTACGATTAACTTTGAAGAAAAGGAATCTAGACTCAGTTACATTCTTGAGAAGTTAAAACTGAGCTCTGATAAACACATTTAAAATATAAAATACAGAAGGTATTCCGTCTTCTTTTTTTTTTAGTAGTACCACTGAGCAAGCAAATACATTAAATTGTATTAACCTGGCAACATGCTTGATGAAGAAAGGGTATTTACGAATCAGAGGGTAACCATATTTCTATGTATTAAATAATGAATCACAAATACAATGGGGACAGATGGAATAATGCTCATAAACATAATTTCACAAAACATTTTCGTACACAGTGGAATTTTATAGGCAAAAAAGCCATCTCCCTCCGTGCTAACAGAGCCTCCTTAGCCAAGGCCACGGTAATTAGTCCATTGCAGTGGTCAGGTCTGCAGTTCAGTTTAAAATTCCTCTGCAGGCAGCCTGCGTACACAAACTCTGCCATTCGGCTCTATTCCCCAAGCCGTGTTTTGCACCCCTTTTTTTTCATGGCACTGTGTTTAACTTAGCACACTTTTTTGTCTTGTGCCCGACTTGGAAAAGTAGGACAAGTTTAGTTTTTGACGAGGTCTTTTTGCACTTTGAGTGGGTGGATTGTCTGCAAGAGTCTTTTCAGTCGGTCTCTGCATGCGTTTGGCTTTTTTCCTTTGTGATTCCAAAACAGGGTTTGTGAGGAACACTTACTTGGAGATTTCAGGCTTGGGTTAGGCTTGGACACATGCAAATAGCTTAAAATGCTGAAATATTCAAATAAAGTCTGCAGAAGCAGGACTGTGGAGGCACCTGTGATATCTCGGATCTGCAAGGCTCATGTCTTGAGAACTGTCATTAAGCCTGGAATATTCTCAGCCAGCCAGCGCGGCTTCCATATTCCATATTTATGGCATGCAGTAAACCTCTGCTTTGCTTTCAGAGCTGGTGGGAGGACGCAAAATACACAGAAACGGGGAGAATCAGTGCCAAAGCGGTGGGTCAGGCGCAACTAACCTCACATAATCAGAAAAAGGTGGGACGCCCTGGATGCTTTCCTTGCAGTCCCCTCCTGCCCTTTCTCTTCACTTTAAAGAGACTTCTAAAATCAAGCGGCCGATACTGAGTGAACTTTGTTGCTGATACAACTGTGACCTTGCAAGGTAATTAGCAAGCTTCACGCATGTCCAAAGGGGGCAGAGAGGTGGTCTGTCATCTTTCAAGCATTGAAATATCTCTTTTGCCTTAAAGAAAATTTTAATGAAAGGTGCCATTAAAATGGAAGGCCTTTGTCCATCCTCAGAATGTCTCAGTGTGGGGCATCTCCTGACACATTTAAATGCTCTCCCGCAGAGAGCGCGGCCCTGGAGGTTCTGTAGCCAAAAGCCTGTGTCCATTTATCCTTTCCCTTCTCCGCAGGAAGCAAGGACAAGAGCCCCAGGAAGCGCTTTGGGGTGGAAACCCTGCCTCCTAGGAATGGGGCCCAGATCACAAAATCATCTCCTGGGGGCGGTCAGGTAGGTGGAGGTGTGACCACAGGCCAGCAACTGTGCCCTGCCCTGACTTGGCCGATGTTCCCTGGTGACACTGTGACAACTTTCTCCCTTTCACTATTTCATTCGGCACTTTCCATAGAATCAGAAATGCTATCCACTAGATTCATTGATCAGAAAGTTTATTTCAGGAAGATAAACGGACAACACGCGTCACTAGAGAGAATCATAATCTGATGATTCAAACGCTGGAGGGAGACACGCCTTCCTTTGTAAAAGGATGTCCATATCGTGAGCATTAGCTGTGGGTTTTATGTTTTAAGAACTGAAAATTACTATGTTCCCTATTCAGTAAATTAGGTATTTGATGATTTACAAATACGTTTCTAAATCACTTGATTCTACATTTAAAAATTTATTTTAAGTTACTTATGCCATGAATTATGGCTACTCTGCCTGTTTGTCGGACTATCCTTTAGGGTGAATCTATTGGTATCACCTAATAAAAGTATTATTTGAATACGTTCTAGACCATAAGTGGTGAGAAAATGAAATAACCTTCCAAACCTAAAACTATAAATCTCACACTCAAATTTATGTTTCTGTTCATTTTTAAAAATATTAAACATAAAGACAAGACTCCATGCCCAGCAGGAGGACCAAACTCAAGGGCCACATGCTGTGATCACACCAATGAGCAGGGATGAGCTTCTGATGGCCACCCATCCACTCTCCCCCAAAGTGCATCCCTGGACTCCTGGGGCTTTGTTCAAGGGCTCCAGGGGGTCTGTGCTAAGAGCAGAGGTGCCCAGACAGACTGTCTAGGTTGGATTTCCTGCTCCTTCACTCACTAGCTCTGTGAGCTCCCCGGGCCTCAGTTTCCTCGTCTGTAAAATGGACACGTCTTGCTCACAAGCAAAATGGACACGTCTTGCTCACAAGCTTGCTGTGAGGACCCAGGGCCTCAATGTTGGGGAAGCTCTTTGAGGAAGACCTGGGATACAGAGGCTGTTATGAAAGCATTTGATAGAGGAAGCAGACATGATCAGGAGGAGGACTTTCATCCTCGGAGATCTGTTTCTGCTCCCTTCAGAGCCATGGGCAACAGACACAACACTCCACCATCCAGGTTTGGAGTGACTCTAGGATTTCCAGAGAGTGACGGTGGGATATGAATTCCCAGCCAGGGCAGACACTCCTTTCCAGCCAAGCTGCCACAGGAGGGAGACTTCCCTCCCCAGACACACACCTCCCGAGCTGCGGGGTGAGGGAAGCCTGCTTCTTCCTTCCTTGTTCCTTGTGTTTTCTCTTCCTCCTCACACATGTGCAGGCACCATGTTTCTAAATCAATTGTGAGTCCCTAAGATTGTCTCTCACGGAATAGCAGGCCTGCAAGGGAGGCGTGTGTGATGTGCGGATGCCCCATGGGAGTCACGGAGTCCCTCTTGGCCTCTGTCACCTGCTGAGAGCAGGTAGTAGAATCCAGGGACTCGAGGACAGGGTGGGCTTTGGAGTTACTAAGCCAATCAATTTTGATGGTCCCGGATGAACTCGGATTCCTCCTGAACTCCCTGGAGTATTGCTTGTGATGTGGGCCAGGGGCAGAGGGGCTGAACCGTCAGGACTCCCTTGAGGCCAGCGTGTTGAAGGTGGACACAGGCTTGTCAGGCTGGACTTGGTTCTTATCTAAAGAGTGGAGGGAATCTAGAACATTGGTGAGGCCGTCCAATTTGCTGTGGAAAACAACACAACACAAAACAAAAGAACCAAGCCTGGTTAAGAGATCGGTCCCCTGCGTCTGTACCTGACGGAGTTTCCTTAGGGACTCAGTCTGCTCTGTCTGGTCTGTGAGTGACGCAGTGGCGGGTGGGCTGCCCCTTTGTCGTGTCTTGACAGCGATGCTGCCCTGGCTGGTGATGATTCCCCCTCCCCCTCCACGTTTTCCACACGAGGGCACTAAACCCTGTTGGGGCTTGCAGTTTGAGTGTTTCCTCTTAAACGTCCCACAGCCTGTTGAGATCCTCACGCGCTGGCTGTGCGTTTATGGTTGAGAAAGGCTGAGGGGAAACCTTCCCACTTCAGAGGCCCTCCTTTCTCATCCAGAGTGTTTGGCAGGTGTGGGATTAAGTGGAGATACTGTCTTCACATGGAGACGGTTTGTAACCATTGTGAAGTAGAAAGTTTTGGTCAGAATCTTAGAATATTCCAGAGAAGAAGTTCACCTCTGTAAGCCCTCCCACCTCACAAGAGACGTGGGCAGTAAGAAACCATCTTTCCAGAAAAGGGATTCAGGGTAGAAGAGATTGGAAAGAGCCTCTCACAAGAAGCTGGGAGAGGTAGGATTTCCCCCCAAAACCTGGGATGGGAGGCAGAGGTCCAAAGGGGTTGACTCAACACCAGATCAACCCATTCCAACGTTGGGCCGCTTCCACCAGAATCAGATCCCCGGATGAGCTTGAGAAGATGCTTGGACCACATTTTGTACCAGTGGCACAGATGGCGTCCTATGACCCAGGGTCCTGACCTCCCAGCAGAGGCCGGAAGGGGAGAGCTGTGTTCTCAGGGAAACAGAAATAGGAGAGGGAAACACAATTCCAAATACATCTCTGAAGCACCCTTCTCTTCTTAGTTCCAAATGAGTTGTCTGTTCACCACTTCTCTCGTAAGAACCTTAATTTGAACTTTGGAATTTCAAATTCAGCACAATATAATGTGTTTAGGTGATACTTAGTGTCCATACATATTTTTGAGTCATTTTTTAAAACATCAGAACTGGCACATTGCACGGGATACTGTCTTTCAGTGTAACACTTCGGGGAGCAGTTGCTATGGGTTTCAAGGGCCTCGTTAAAGCTGGGGGAAAATGAAGGTAGTTACTTACAAAAAACTTAAACACATAGAGGCAAAAAAGGAGAAACCACAATCACGTCCAAGGACAGAGATGGTGATAGACCTGGGCTTGGGTTGGGGAGATGAACAGGAACCCGCCCTGTGTGCTGCCTGAACCCCGTGGGTCCCAGGCTTCGTGAGAGGTGGCTTGAACTGCTGAAAGGCACAAAGCAAGGCAGGTCTCCACAGGGGCACCATCTCCAATGTGGGGAGCTGCCTCTGGAACAGGCATCAAAACTGCCTTGTGAACAGGCAGCGTCGTATTTAAGAACAACTTAAAAAAAAAATCGAGTTTACAGAATCCCCCAGTTTGGTTTCCACATCAGTTAACAGGCTTGGCTCTGAGTGGCTCCTCAAAACAGAATACATCTTCCTGTAACGGGCTCTGCAAACCCCTGAGGTTGCTTATATCACTTAATCTCATCAAATCCTAGCCTTTTCATCTGTAAAAATATAGCAACAACAAGAACTTAACCACCAAACGGAAACAAACAAAAAAGCGGGAAACAAATGACAATTCTCTAGTATTGGATAAATAAATTGAGATTCCATTGTGCTTTTTACACTGGCATGGGGCAGGCACTCCGTAAATGTTTACTTTCTTTGAATATGCTGCAGACTCTAGGGACGATTCTAAATTACAAATTCTAAAAAGGTTTTGAACAACACCAATGTTAATGGAAAGAGGAGGCTGTGTGTGATCTCAGGGTAAATAATTACTCCAGACCCTTTCCACTTGCCCACAGACATTCTGATCCACAGCTGTATTTTTCATCTGTTACACACGTGTATGTACCAAAGTGCAGTTTCTGAAAGGGCCACATTAGCCACGTTAAATTAGTTAAATGAATTAAAAATGAACCACGTTAAAAAAAAAAAAAAGATGCAACTATGAAACTAAATAGTTGATGCAAACTACTCAAAATTCAAAAGATGGAAAGAATGATACTGGCTTTTGCTTTAACTTACATGAACATTATAACCTCTTTGTACCATAAAAGTGAATATTAGCCAATTTTTTGATTGTGAGGATATATAGAGATAGGAGAACACTTACCTATTTACTCATGCATTTATAATGAGGATAAAAATTAAATAGACTAAATGTTTAGGATTGAGTGGAGACATACTTTGCATAAAGCTAAGATTTCTTTTAGAAAAAGACAAGTGCTTCTCTGGAATGCCTTTTGAGATGAAAAAAATGCAAGGCACAGTATTACGCAATTCCAATAAATGCAAAACATACATAACTTATTTTTCAAATGTAAAAAAGCAATTTGGGGATTGTTTTTATAACTGCTTACACCTCCCTCTGCTTACCCCTGGGTAAGCTTTATTGATCACACATCCCCATAAGGTTCCGATGTGCGGAGCTTAACTTGACACAAAAGCCCTCCGTCCCCATTGTGTAACTTACTGTTGTCAAAGGGCAGGTCGCCCCCTGAAGCCATTCTGGGTCTTTCTAACCACGCCCTGTAGTATTCCTGCTCCTTGGAGCAATGTTCTCCTGACGGTTCTTCTTTCCTTAGAGATTTTCCAGGTTATAGTCTATTAAGATTTTACTCTTACAATATTTTTAACTTCTTCCGTAAAGATGGGAAATGAACACAAGAAGTAATGGGACCAAAGGCTGTCAGGGAACCAATAGTTCAACATAATTTCTGAAAATATGAACGCTCTGGATGGGGATGAATGGTCTTATTTCCATGGGCTTTATCATTGCCTTTCACCTCTAGTGTAATAACAACTATTAAGATTTTAATATATGGATTGAAAGGCTATCTGCTTCAGATGTGATGAAATATTAGCATTGCTTCTGAAATATGTTTTAAACGTTGCACTAACACGTTGCCGTGAATTGCGCTGAGGAGAGTTGAGACATACAGGCTCTAGTCTCACTTCTCAGAGTTATTACTGCATGTCATGGAAACACTTGAAATTTATGTTTTAAAACCTGTAAAGTCTTCTACTTAACTATGTTATTAGTTTTTAAAGTTCTGTTTCAGAATAATCATATATTTGTAACCAGAATTACTGTAAAAGAAATAAATTTGTATCTGAATTAGAGTCGTTTCTCAAGGAAGCAGTGAACGGTTCCTTGGAGGAAAGACTTTTTTTTCGTTTTTCTGAGTAGATTTTTGTTTGCAGCTCTGTTGAAGGTGGCCACAGGAGGGATTTTGATGTTCCCCTCCCCAGCCTACTATTTGGGAATAATTTATTGCTGATGGAAAGAAAATACTGAGCGTCCAGAAACCAGAATACAGTCTTATGGGCTGAATGTGTTTCCCACCCCAAATCCACATGTTGAAGTTCTCATCCCCACCTCCTCGGAATATGACCATACTTGGAAATAGGATCTTTAAAGAGGTAATTAAGGTAAAAGTGAGGTCGTAAGGGTGGGCCCTAATTCAATCTGACAGGTGTCCTTATAAGAAGAGATTAGGACACACTGACAGGGGGACGGATGAGTGAGGACACAGGGAGAAGACGGCCATCGACACGCCAAGGAGAGGGGCCACAGAGGGAAACACCCTGCTGACACCTTGCTCTTGAACTCGTAGCCTCTAGAAGGGTGGGAAAATAAACTTCTGTACTTTAAGCCATCCTAGGAAACCAGTGCAGTGGGCCACTTGTGGGAGTTCCATTCTCCCTGGAGAAAGATATTAATTTCCAAAACCATGTAGATGTGCTGTTTATATGAGCATGACATCTTATAATATTTAAATCAAGGTGCCAGTGAAAACGTTGCAAGTCATTCATCCAGCCATCCATCTCCTTGCTGGTGCTGGTGGGGGACAGTGCGGGGTCACACTGTCACTTCTGTCTGTGCCTGCTGTCTGGGGGGTGGGTGGACATCCGAGCATCTCTGTCCAGAGCGACCGGGGCTGTGATCGGAAGAGAATAGCACATGCTGCATCGTTCATTGGAAGATACTTGATAGTGATGGTGATCACCGTACACCACCCTGGGGCACACCTGAGCTGGTCTTCTGTGCTCCAGGCACAATCCCCTTCCATCCTCGCCCTTGTGCTGAGTTGGGCTGCTTTCTTGCCAAAGGTGCTTGTGTCAGTTCCTGCAAATTCCCCTCTCAGGAGGAACGGCCCCACCCCTTGCATTTCTGCTCCACATAAATGCTTTCCACACAAGGAGAATTTCTTTAAGAACATCGAGACCGTCCCTATCCTTTCCTGCCATCATTCTGGATCGGCAGGAACCAGTACAAAAAGACCCAAGGTTTATACACTTCCTACTGGGAAATAGAACAGTGTAAAAACAAAGCGAAGCAAATCCCTTTATCTTACAGTTTAGTGTGGATTTCTGAAGGCATATAAGCCTCAGAGAGCATCCTTGTTATTGCCACCCTTGGGTCTCTTGTATTAGGTTGTGTGAAGCGAGCCACCTTCCAAAGAGCTAACACTCTTGTGCACTGGAGATGTGAGGGGATCCTACATTTTTGATTTGTTAACCTTCTTTTGAAAGCAGATGGGCTGTTTACTGTGACCCTATTGGAGGTTACATCAGGTGTATCAGAAGTTGCTTCTAAGGAGGAACATGACGGTGTTCTAGAAATTATCTGACCAAGCATCTTGTTATCAGAAACATCACTGCTGAAAGAAAGCCTCAAGAATTTCTGCATCCTGGAGAAGGAGAGACCACTTAGGATGAGGGGGGCCAGACACACCCCTGCAGAGGGAACCAAAGCCCTCGAAAGCAGTGCCTTTGCACACTCTCCCTTCTCCTTTCCCACTCCCCAGCTGGTATTTGGTTCTAGAAATGGGTACTAATTTTCTTGCTGAATATTAAAAATAATGATACATTTTAATCTGATAGAACTATAAACAATGGAGCATTTATCTCTATCAGGGAGAGGAAGAAAGGGTGGGTATTACCCGTGTGGTGTAAGTCACACAGGTAGCAAAAACTCAGTGACTAAAAGGATGTGAAACGATCGTACTTTTCTCAAGAAGTTGTTACCCAGGGGAATTTCTTACAGAGTTGTTGTGCTTCCTGTCTCCATCCTTCCCACGCTCATCGTTCTGGCAACAATTGTCTCTTTAGAATATTCAGATTCTACGCACGTAAGATCAAAGCATGATGTCAAATAAAATAAAAGCTGGCTATGCCTCTCTTGCGGTCCGCCCGACACTTTGATTTTCAGTTCGGGCACTCCCGCCCTCTCCTTATTTGCTCTCTTGCATTTGTCACACGCTTTCGTCCGATAGTCATTGGTTCATTAAGTAGTTCAAGGGGTAAAGCGAAGGTCGTCGCTTTCATTTGCTATTTTCACGCGATAGACTGGCCATGTCGGCTGACAGCTGTAGGACTGGAGGATGTCGCTGTGAATGTGTGGACGAGGCGATTATTACCTTTGGGCTTGACTTGTGCCTCATAATTTTGGTTGTGCCTGGTGTCATTTTCTCACAACCATCTCTTTACAAACGTGGGGTCTGGGGCAGAGAGCCATGAGCTCTGAACGTGAATTATTATCTCTGTTGGTTCTTACGGTTCCCACATCCATCTGGCTTTTTACTCTTTGTGAGTTATCCTGGATTAGAAAAATATTTCCGTGGATGGAAGTTATTAGCCTCAATTGTGGCTGTTTCTCCACCATGATTTTCCGTGATTTGATTTTATTTTTCTAAATGGCTGTTTGTATTATGCATGAAATCATTGTGTTCGCCTCCGGGGTTTGTGTGATACGAGGGCAGCTAACCGCTTTTGTTAGGGTCATCAGTAAAGTGATATATTGTCATGAAAGAATTAGGGATCGTTGGGAAAATTGATCTCGAATGCTACTTGTGTGCGCTGCAGACTTGGAACAGTGTTACCCGGCATTTATTATACCATAAAGTTAGGCATCTGTCCCTACTTAAATGTCACATTTTTGGTTGTTTAACACAAAGATTGCCCTGCTGCCAGGCTCTTGAAGATATAACCTGAGAGGCGTCAGCTTTGATGCTCTGAATCTTGAAGGATTTTTCTTTCCTTTTTTGACTGTCACAACTACTTATGAGAGAGTTGAGTTTGACAGTTATAATAGAATGAGGAAAAATGAGCAGAACACGGAGCGCTTAGGGAGTTCCAGAAGAGAGCCCAAAGTGATACAAGATTTGAACATAAATCCCCTTGAGAGAAGCTTAAATGTATTTGCTTTGAAAAAACATATATATCTGAGGATGGACTTAATAATTGTGGCTGGGTCTGCATAACAGACTTCAGATGGTTGAGGTTTGAGGGAAACAAAAATGAAATTGCCTCTTTAGTGATGTTTTCAACCACTAAATGTTTGGTAGAAGCTTAAAACCAACCACAGTCTCCACCTATCCTGAGTTTGGTACCTTCCCTGCCACTCTTCCCACTCCTAGCCCTCGCCAGGAAGAGAGTTTGTACAGCTGAGGTTACTCAAACTTGCTTTGCTTTAATTTTTCCTCTTTCAGCTAAAAACACCCAGGGTCACTTTTACTTAAATTCTTGGCTGTAGCCTATTGACATCTGTGATTGGCAAATGTCCTGCAGTCCACTTTATCATGGCATGCCTCTATAAATGTCAACAGTATCACCCCAAATATGACGATGGATATAGTATGCTGGTCTGTGTCCCTGAGTAGCCAGCTCCCCGCCCAGAAACCCTCAACAGCCTTCTCAAAATCCTGTGAAGGACCCCCAAAACATACAATTTTCACGTTAGCTAAAGCATCTTTTTTTTTTTTTTTTTTTTGTACTTGACAGTAAGTGGCAGACAAAAGTTAACAGTATGTTTGCAGCTGGGGACTATGAGGCAGTCTATGAATGCATGAAAAAATTCTTCGTAAGAGGGAGCTGCTGGTCCCGAGTCTATCCTGTAATTATGACCCACTGTCATCTCGGCCTCCAAGTCATGGAGACCCACGTTCAAACAGCAGACTGATCCTTAAAATTCATCAAGCCTGTAATATAAGCAACATACTCTCCTGGGAACTGGAGGATCTAGGACAAATAAGAATCAGCTCCTATTCTTATCCAACTGGAGTTTCACGGTGGGAAGAAAGAACATAGCAATGAGCACAGTTCAGGAAGGCTCAGGCACACTGTGGGCACAGAGGAACTTATGGACGCTTGTAATTTCATGGAGGAGCTGGGATAGGAAGGATGGGGTTAGCAAGACCAAGCGCCAGCCTCACCGGATGCCAAAATCGTCCATCTGCAGCCAGTTGGGAGCTTCCTCAAGTTGACTCTTGTGTCCTCGGGACCTAATCCTAGTATGGCATCCTCTTCTCCCCACGAAAGACTTCTCAGGCTCATCTTGTGCATGTCTTACCCGTGACCTGGATGCAGCCATTCCTCCAAGGAGCTCTGGTTCCTTTAAGTAGCACAATCAGGATGCCAGATAGACTGATTTCTGTTTCATCATAGAAATGTTTCAGAATTTGGATGTATACGAGTTGCACCTTGTATCACTTCAGCTGTAAGCATACATGTTCCCATAGCCTTGGCATCATTTAAAAGTTCATGGCTCAAGAAACACGAGTTTAGTAAAGGTGTTTAGATCTTTTGGTGGGAAATGTGACCCTACCTTGGAATATGTTACGTTTGTATCTGGTGATGGTTAATAAATAAAATGAATACTTCTTGGAATTTCAGCTTGTCAATTTATTCTAAATATCTTACCTTTATTTTAAGCCTACAGCACCCTGTATTCCCAGGCAGTCTCCCATCCAAGTACTAAGCAGGCCTGACCCTGCCTATCTTCCGCAATCAGAGGAGATAGGGCAGGTTTAGAGTGGTATGGCTGTAGACCAACTTAAATATTTACATTGCCTCTAACTAATAAAGCTTACAATCAAATAGGCATTTAGGAAATGAATTTCTATTTCAATAAGGAAAAACGGCACATTATTTTCCAGATACAGTAGATGCGTACATACTAGCAAAGACGTCAGCGGGCAGATTTAGAGATAAGAGTCAGGGATGCAGTGCAGTGAGGCAGAGCTGAGTCCCTGTTAGGAATCAGAAGCTAAGGACTCTTGGGCAAGAGACTTTCCCTTCTGAGCATCACCTGAAATGGGGCATGACGCCCCCTGCTTGAGAGAGGGCTGTGGGGTTGATAGGATGATGCTCCCTATGTGAGCAGCAGAACTTTCGGCTCACGGAAGTACTGAAAAGAATAAAAATGCACGCACTGTTCTGGCTTCTGTAAATATACATGAAATGTGACAATAAAGGAGGAGACCTGGGTCTCCCTGCTTGTCCTGCCTCTAAATAGCAATGCGGCTGTTTACCTATCATCAGTCTCTGGGACTCAGTTTCCAAACCTGAAAAGATTTGGGCTTGAACCACGAGGTCAGAAATGCCCTTTTGACTGTGTACGTATGTGTGTGCGTCTGTGTGTCTCTGTGTGCACGTGCTGTGGCCCCTTGACAATTGTAGTTCTGAAATATTTCTCATCGAAAATGCACCGTGGAACTTGCTGCAGATCTAACCCAGAGGGAATGCAAATCTGAGCTATTGGCTGGTGTGAAGGAAACTTCCAGAGCAAACCGTATCAGTAAAAAGTCACAAAGGGTGATCATTCTTAATTTCCCTTCACGTGAAATGTAGCCTGTATCAATTTCTTTATTCTTTTCCCCTCTTTTGGAAGTTATTTTCTTGGATGTTGTAAGAAGTACACAAGAGCAACAGTGGATATTGAAATCCCTTTTTTCTTCATAAAGCTGCAGAGCTACTGTCTGCCGTAGAAAGCAAAATCTCGTTTCCCCCTAGAAAAAGTGATCCCTAGGGTGATGGAGAAGATCTGGCAGAAGGATGTCTCAGTCAATCTTTGATGCCTCTGCTGTCTATCAGCCCCTTTCTTGTTTCTGCTGGCACTAAACCCCTAAAATGAGATTTTTCCTACATCTTAAAGTCAAAGGTTATTGGGAAAAAAAAAAAAAATTCTTGTTTAAGCCTGCCATTTTGTCCTCCTAACCAATTAATCTCCACACCACAAATAAAAAACAAACAAACAAACAAATTCCTATCTTGTGTGCTAAACCCCGGGGAGGGGGTATGTATTTTATATCTCCCATCAACAACTGGTTTCCCTGGGTCTCTGGTACTGGGTGACTCCCCACAACTTCTGTTGGTGACAATAAGTAATTCGTGGAATCTGAGCTATGCTCCAGGCCACGTCTGTTACCACAGCGTGTCTGGTGTCTGACCCTATTGCCTGTGTTACAGGATGTCTTGGTGGCCTGTGGTCACTTTAAGGTACGGCAACGCCAAGCAGACACCAGGCTGGAGCCCATTAATTTAAGATGTGAAGAGCAGGAGAAAAGAATCTTGAGGTCTGTGTCTTTATTTCTTGCTGCCTTTCTAAGCATTAATAAAGCACATTTTCTTTTATTGAACAGTATTCTCTCTCAACGTGGATAGGAGTAATCCTTTCAGTAGAAGAGCATCTTAAAAAGGCAAGGTAACAGTTATGTTAAATACTTAGATTCCCCATATTTCTGGTTGTAGAGTTGCCTGCAGTTGTGACGTACCCAGGCTATATACCAGCTTGTAAACCCTGGGGCCACCTGCATCTGAAATTTTTTCCAGACCACATTCAACTATAGAGGGGGAGGAAACATTTGAGTTCAACTTAAATTTTAGAATACTTGTGTATTTTTAAAAATGTGACCCACAGACATATCCAAGAAATGAGGTGCCAGATTTTAAGGTACCTGTGGACGGGGTGCTTCCAGGATAAGTCATCATTCATCCCACAGGTATTTTTGAATCCTTGTGTGGCAGGCCACGTTCTAGACACTGGAAATATGTCAATGAACAAAAGACAGAAATCCCTGACCAATAAACATGATGCATAGTAAATTATAGCATCTGTTTGAAGGTGCTGTGGAAACCTAGATAGCGAGGCAGGATGGGTGGAGGGTGTGTGATGGAGAGTGGGTACCACAATGAAGAAATGGCCAGTTAGGAGTCCCTTAGAAGGTAAAATTTGCACAAAAATTTGAATGAAGTGAGGAAATTAGTCCAGAGACATGTGTGGGCAAAGAAACCCAGGTCAAGAAAAAAGTGATGCAAAGACCATGAGGAGGGAGGGTGCCTGGTGTGTTGAGGACATCAAGGTGACCTGTGTCGCTGGAGCAGAGCGATGAGGGTGGTGGAGACAGGAGATGATGCCAGAGACCACTTGGGGCTTGGGACCCCTGTGAAGACTTAACATTCACCCTGAGTGGAAGGGGGCCATTTTGGGGGTTTGAGTAGAGAGAGACAGATCTGATGTAAGTTCTCCCACGGGTCAGACTGTGGTGGGCAGCAGAAGTGGTCCAGGTGGAGACAATGGTCACACAGACCAAGGGCAGCAGAGGGAATGGAAAGAAGTGACGATAGTCCAGATGACATTGAACCTTGAGCCAAGGAGGCTTCCCAATCAATGAGCTATAACGTGAGAGGAAAAGAAAAGTCAAGATCAATTCCAAAGGCTTTGGCCTGAGCAACTGAGAGGCGGGATGGATGCTGACTGAATTGGGTCAACTGTGGCTCTTGCGGGTTTGGGTGCGATGTTCAGGAATTCAATTTTGGATGTGCTAAGCTTGAGACACCTGTTAAACATTGGAGCGGGGATGTCGAGTGTGAAGGAGGATGATGGTAGGTCAAGCCGGGATGCAAACATGAGGTTCATTAGGTATGGACAAAATTTAAGCCCAGGAGATGTGAAGACATTGCCAAGGAATTGAGTCAAGATACAGAAGTATCTTGCAGTGTCTCCCCCCAGAGCATGGGGGTCTGGCTACTGGTAGCCGAGGGAGGAAGGGCCAGGGATCACTCCATGACCTGGGCTTCTACTCAATGCCACTGCTCTCAGTATGACACCCCCGAGATGCAGCCTGTCACACAGGCCTGCAGTGGACCCTCCCAGACAACACGCCTCCAGGCTCTGCCAGCATGGGGAGGGTTTAACTTAGCTGCTCCGTGAGAGTGGATTCTGGGAGTCCGGCTGCTTCCCAACCGCACTTTCCATCTTCCCTCTTGTGTTCAGCCACCCCACCCCCCAATCCTCTTCCAGAAAAACAACGAGGCCACCTCCACTGTGGCGCCTCTGGGGGTCTCTGGCCATTTCCTCTCCTGGTTCCTCACAACCTGGCTCACCCATCACTTACCTAGATTTCAGCTGAGTGGGCCACGTCAGTGCTGCTAATCTGTTTATTTTTAGTTCCTATATTTTCCAACATTGTCTCATCTCCATTTTCCTTTTTCTTTTATGCTCCTCTTTTCGAAACATCTCTTACCCGTCATGCTGGGGAGATTGTGCACGGGGTCGAGTGCTTCATTTTCTACTACTTTCCTTCAGAATTAGAATAAACAGATGCATATGAGGTCCCATTTTCTCTTTTTATTATTAGTAAACAATTATCTTAAAGCAATCCCAATGGAGACACCTACAGGATGTGCTTGCCAGTAAGCCAGGTCCTCAGGGTTGGACCTAGAGAACGAGAACTGGACAAGAGGATGTAGCCCTCGCAACCCGTGCGCACATGGAAGACAGCAGGACCGTCTGCAGTGGCTGCAGGAATATCCACTCGTCCCACCATCTTCTCCTCCAGCCTAACTTCAACCTGAAATGTGATGCCTTTGCAATCCTCTCATTCCTAATTGACTCGGGGATGCTTGACTCCTTCTTGTTTTGAGTTCAAAGATACCTTTGCCATTCCCTTAGCATCTCACCATCCTCCTTCCCTCCTGATGGGAGAACCTCGCTCTCATACACCCAGCACAGCTAGGGTATTTCCAGGAGCCATTCTGAAACAGCCCATGTGATTCTAAAGGATTCTAACTGATTCAAATCTTTTCTTACATTATGCCAACATTTGCTCCCCTGCTACTTCGACTTACTGGTAATACTTCTCTTTTGGGGAACAATATGGATTTGATCTGTTCTGCTCTTCTTTCTTAAAATATTTCACTCTCAGTTCAGAAGTTAAATATCTCTGATCCTGTGAATGAATTCATGATGTATTAGGACTGCAGTGGGAGGCAGGACACTTAACTTGCCTGTATCTGTTTTCCCTCCCCTTCAAAAGGGAGATCATGTTTTCTAGTATTTCAGAATAAAGGACCGTTTGGGAAAATATAGTGGTGCATAATGTGGGATGTATTATAGTGACATACAATTATCTTGACTGTTCCGAGGCTTCTCACCCTTCCGGTCATCTCCTCTCCGATGTTCCCATTCATCACCATCCTTTGTGAATGTTATCTCTAAGTACAAAGCAGTCCAGATACTGTCTGACCAGTTCCTGTGGGATTCCTTTTCCTTCTTTGTGCTGTGCCATCCCACTTTCCGACTGAGAACCTCCAGCCAATAAGTCGGCTCTCACTCAACCCGACAGGTGCCTTGCTCTATGCTAGTCACAGAGGATAATCCTACAGGTCATCTGTGAAAGCCATGCTTTATCCCTGCTGTTTCCACAGCTTCCTGTACCCACTCCTTACCCCCTTTAGAGTCCAGACCAAGTCCATGATCTGGGAAGTGCTTGCAGAGGGTGTCTCCCCATCCCTGCCCTCTACACATATGTGGTTGCTTCTCTGCACTGCAGTCCGGTTTTGGTGTTTTTCTCCTTCGAGGTCAAAGATTAAGCCTAACCTTCTGTAGTTCTAGGGTTTAGTTCAGAGCAAGCTATGGACTTGAGAAAGGTGACGGTTATTTTATATGTCATCTTGCACCCTGATGTTTAGTCAGACATGACTCTGGGTGAAGGTGACTCTGGATGAGATTAGCCTTTGGATTCTCAGGCTGAGGAAAGCAGATTGCCCTTCCCAATGTGAGTGGGCCCCATCCAATCAGTTGAAGGCCTGAATAGAAAAAACAGGCTGAGTAAGTGGGGATTTGCTCTTTCTGTCTCTCTCTGCCTGACTGTCTTTGAGCTGGGACATTGGTCCTCTCCTGCCTTCACACTGGGACTCAGACTGACACTTACATAATTGGCTCTCCTGGGTGACCAGCTTGCCAATGGCAGAGCCTGGAACCTCTCAGCTTCCTACTGGTTCTTTTTCTCTGGGGAACCTTGACCAAGACAATAGATGTTTCCTGATGCTGGCATGGCTTGCCTTTCTCCCAAGTTACTGAGCTCTTAAAAAAATAAATCTAAGATTTTTCAGAATCAAAATATGATTATATCATACACACTTAAAAACATTCAAGTGGACTACTTTGCAATCAAATAAGAATTCGTTGAGCATCCAGCACATCCCTGAATCAGCATACTTCATAACCACCGATTTTCAGAGATCCTGTCCACAAATAAGGAGAGCAAGAGGATTACATTCCCACAAATGTGTTTGCAAATGTGGGGATATCCTGCGTCCCAGGATGGAAGCCCCTAGGACATCCAGGCCCTCTGGCCCCTGTTACTTTTCAGACCTCAGAAAAGTTCGTGTGTAATTAACAAACAAAACATGAGCCCCTGGAGCTCTGGGTGGTCGGGGCTCAGTGTTTATGCCGCATGTGTGCAAGCCGAGTGCACGTTACGGTGGTTCACGCTCAAGAAAGGGATGGGTTGTGAAATTTAGATCACAGAAAGGCAGGCCCGGAAATTTCAGAGGGCCTTGAAGAGCAATCAGAGACAGGAGAGGCTCACAGGAGAGAGCTGGGGGCCAGGCGGACATCAGGGCTGTGGTGGCAGTGTGAAGTGCAGGGTCACGTAGAGGGAGGTGGGCCCTCCAGGCTCAGGCCGGCCTGGGCCTCCGCCCAGGCATCCACAGCATCTTCCCAGGAGCCCCACACCAGTTACTTGCTCTGGGACTTTCCCTGAGGTCCTCCTGGCCGCTTCCTTGTTGGGGAGATGGGGATGGCAAAGCTGTTAGGAATGATTGCGCCTCGATTGGAGGGAAAGCAAAAAAAGAAACACCAGTGTGCTTCCGATGCCATTTTAAAAACAAAACAAGCAAGAAATGAAAATGTATTCGAGAAGTGTGTGCAGAAGAAAAGAATAAATTATAACTTAGTCTGTGCTGAGCGCTCACAGAAGTCCCTTTCAGAGCTCACTCTGACTCCTAGTTTACTGACTTTTAAAAATGGTCTGTTTATTCAAAACCACATGGTGTATCCAGGACAGATCTTTCCTTTGTCTTAAACCCATCTGAAAAGTAAATAGAAAGACAGCTAAAAGGGAATGAAATTCTCATTGAGCCAACATAAGCACAGTCTGCAGGCGAGACATCACAGCTCAAGGTGCCGTTCCTGGTACACACGTGTGACCCAAGGGCCCTTCCCTGAGTGAGTGTCTCCCCACCCTCCACTGAGGACCCTGAGAAAGGCTCCCTGTCTGTGCATCCCCGCTTCTCAGGTGCAATCTCCCTGAGCCTCCCCTTCAAAAGATTTGCCTTTGGAAACAATGGACCTTGTGATGGAAATGCTTCCAAACAGAAGAAAAGCCCTGGTGGGATCTGACCACCTCGTCACTTCCTAAGTCCTCTCTGAGGCTCTGAGAGCACCAGCCCCAGCAGGAGGCTGGGGTGTAGCCCCAGATCTCAGCTCCACCCTGCAGGATCACCTGGACCTCCACTGGGGTCCACGGGAAATGCCACATCCCCTGGGTTGGGTTTGGGCCACACTCTTTCAGAGGCTCCAAGGCGCTCCTGGTGAAGTGGGTGCTACTGTGTCAACCTCCTTCTATGACCAGCATGGACAGATGTGGGTAGTTAACCACTCAGGACCAGTGCCTGAAGGAGGGGGAGCCCTCAGAGGAGGAGGGATATGACATCGCCTGCCCCAGGCTCAGAAGTGTGAGTGTCGCTGCCCTTGTGCTTCGGGGGCATGTGTTGATGGGCGGAGGACATGGTGTCAGAAGATCTGTCGACACGGTGACACGTGTCAGGAGAGGGCTTGGAGCTGCAGAAAGATCTGCCCTAAGAATAGACTCCCGGCATCATCTGTTAAAATAACTTCCTTCTGCCAAAAACTCTGCATCTTCTTTGAAGCTCTGAATGCCGTTTTCTGAGGGTTTTATGGTTACACTAATTACATGTTACTAAAAACAGAGCCACCTCAGCTGTGTGTAATGGAGCCCCGAAAATACACTGCTGACCGGGGGCGGGGGGCCCTCAGTTACAGTCAAGACAATTCAACCCCGGGGCCAATTATGGATCCCCAAAAAGAAAATTCCTGAACAGGCCGTTTGGTGACTAAAGAGTCTGTCTTTGTGTAACTGAGAAGCTGAAGGCCCCCAGTCTAGGGGGGCAGCTCAGACGCCGAGCTGAGGCCGCCAAAATGAGGGCGGGATAGGGTCCTGGCAGCCTGACCCCTGCATCTTCCCCTGTGTGATGGGGACGCAGTGTCCTGACCTCGTGTTCAGGATTTCACCCCGAATATAACACCTAAGATACAGGAAAGACTGCAGCTGGAGCTGGACACTTCTTCCTTAAAAAAACCCAAAAAATCTGCTACAGCATCCTCTAAATCTTAAGTGAATATCATGGTTCCTCTTTTGAACTTTTGAGCTTGGGAAGAACATGATACCTGCTTGTGGGCCTGCCTTGGCTGGTTAAGGCTTGCAGTGGAGTCCACGCCAGGCACTTGGGGGCTGACCTTGACCTGATGGGGCTGCCACCCCTGCAGGCCTCACCGTTCTGTACCTGCTCTCATCTCCCCCTCGAGCCCGCTCTGGCCTGTGCTACCCTCCAGCAGATGATGCTGGACCCCAGACACACACACATGTATGTATGTACATGAGGTATGTGTGTAGATACGTGCACATGCATTTATCAAGAGATTCATATTTGAAGAAACTCTTTAAAAATAAAACACAACCGTATTCCCTTCATGTAAATCTCAGACTAGCAGGCGGAAACAGCAGAACTGTGAGCCTTCATCTCGAGGTGAGCTCAGAGTTTCTGTGCTCCCGGCATCTGTGGGACCTTGGGCGAGTTATCCTTCCTCAGTTTTCTCACCTGTAAAAAAGAACAGTGTGTGCTTTGCCCATTTCAAAAGGACTTGAATGAAAAAAAAAGAAATGAATGTGGAGGAAAATGCCTCCTGAGTTAGGAAGTTGTTCCCAAATGGAATGAAAAACAAGAGCCCCACGGAGACCCGCTGACCCACCGTGACAGCATCTTCCCCGTGGTTGGCCACTGCCGGAGTCCCTGTTACAGAGCAGGACTGTCCTGGAGTGACGAGTAGACTTCACGTCGTGGAGGGGCTTTGCACACTTGAAGTGCCCTTCGTCAATGGTCCATTTCAGGTGCTTCCCCGACACTTAATGAGGTTGACAGACGGCATTGGGAGGGGCTGGCAGTGGGGGGATGTGGTGCTTGGGCCCAAAAGGTGTGCTTGGCCATTTCCTCTTTCCTTTCTTCTTCCAATGGCTGTAAATGCAGTGACCTCAATACCCAGCCACGCTCAGAGCAGAAAGACCACCTCCATCACATGTTTTTAGACCCGGAGCTTCGATTTAGAAGGGAATCAGGCCTCTGTGTCGGTCAGCCTGGGCTCTGGTTTCCGGTGGGCCGAGGCTTAGGGTTTCAGAACCACAATAAGGGGACCCCCTCCTTTGCCCCTCATTATCCAGACGTCTTTCTGCGGACCACGTGACAAATGCCATTGTGATGGGAAATTGCATGTGAGCTCGTGTTCTAAGACCTATCCTGCTTTATTGCACAGATCGGCATAAGCAGAGCATGTGAATAGAACTGTGTTTATGACGTGAGGTAGCTCACCCTGCAGGCCTTCCCTGGGGAAGCTGCTGGAAGCACCGTGGGCTTCAATGAGGAGACAGGTGGACTTGCCCGGTTTCAGAAGTGCATCTTAAACAACAAGTTACAATATCGAATTCCACCCGTGCACAAAACAATTCTGACTTAATAAATGCAAGTATTTCATGGTGGTTTGTAACTATGACAGGGACTACCTCTCGGACACTGACACCACGGTACCATCACCGTGTGCTGTAGAATCTGTACTTCAATATCCTTGTAAGGAAATGGAATCAGCACGGCAGCTACGATGTTTTTCAAGACTGTAAAGAAGGCCTTTCTGTGAATGTACAATGCAACTCACTCAGAAACACCCAAAAATGAGGAAAATTCATTTGAGGTCATTTACTTGTTTCTCTTTCTGGGAACTGCTTTGTTGAAGGGTCTGGTGGCCTTGGCCTTCTGGTTTGCTGAGTGGGCCTGTTGCCCATCGCCCCACCATCAGCTATCCAAGTGCATGGTGGGAGAGGCTGGTTCTGGCTGGGGGTGGCCCCAGGCTCTTCTCCTGTCTCTCCTGGACCAGCTACCCCGGGAAGCTCGATCTGCCACCCAAAGGGGGCCCAGAGGGAGGGCACCTGGATGAGGCATGGCTGCTGACCCCTGCATCTCTTCCTGGTGGTCTCCCGTTCCCTTCGGTGTGACCCTAGCCTCGCTTGGTCCCCTGGGGGGTATAGATTGTTCCAGTGGCCTCAGCAGGTCCCAGTGTCTCGAATCAGCCTCAAGGTGACGCCAGTCCCAACAACACTGGCTGGGCAGCACCGCCTCCTCGGACGTCTGAGTTTCCACGCTGTGGGGCTTCCCCCAGGTTTGTGGATGCTAATCATTCAGGTCCTCCTGTTGGTCCCCAGCCCCTGGGAGTGTGGCTGCCTCCCCCTGAGAGCACAGGCCAGCAGAGCGCTCTCTTGGTACCTCCCACTTGCCCCGTGAACATTCTTCATGGTACATCCTCCCTGGGAGTAACTGGTGTGGGTCCGTCTTCCGATTGGGCCCCGGTAGGTCCGGGGCTTCCTCATCACTGCCTGGCTTTCCAGAAGAAGACGTGAGGTCACCACCTTCTCTTCCTGCATCTGCCCACACACCCCGAGCTCCATAGTTGTGTCCTGAGAAGGTAGCAGTAACCTGGCCGGGACCACAGTCCGGCACTGGGATGTGTGTGTGTGTGAGAGAGAGAGAGAGAGTGTGTGAGTGTGTGTGTGTGAGTGTGTGTGTTGGGGGAGCAGTTAAATTCAGATTGCGACAGGGAGACCAGACAAGGCTGGAGCTTGGGAGCATTTAATTATTCGTTAATCCTTCAGTACTTAGAGAAAGGATTTCTCCTATAGCTCACCTGGAAAGAATGTTCTTTGGTGTAAAACTCGACTCTATTCATAAAAAGCTCCCTTGGCTTCACTCTGGCAAATGCCCAGGTCTCGTTTAGTTGTCTGAGGAGAGCTTTATACAAACAGAACAAACAGTGTAAAAGTTAGCTTCAGTCTGCAATCCCACCCCTAGACTTTAGTGAACAATAACGGCTCCTACTGAAAGCAAATATTTTGTACCTTGTGGTAAGTTTTCTGCCACCTGCCGGTAGAAGTTGTTCTCCCAGATCCACAATTCTGTAAGGCTCTTACTCTCATTTGCCTCTACCTTTTTTATTTTAGTTTATTTTATTTTTGCGGTACGCGGGCCTCTCACTGTTGTGGCCTCTCCCGTTGCGGAGCACGGGCTCCGGACACGCAGGCTCAGCCGCTCCGCGGCACGTGGGATCATCCCGGACCGGGGCACGAACCTGCGTTCCCTGCATTGGCAGGCGCACTCTGAACCGCTGCGTCACCAGGGAAGCCCTGCCTCTACCTTTTATGACAATAACATCAACTAGCTCTTTGTGCCCTGTCCTGGGATTACACAAACCCAGCACTCAGTTGCACCCCTGTTAGATAAATATCTTTGAAAGTGCGTTTCATGCACAGGCGGGAGCGCACTGACGCCTTTTGTCTTTCCTGTAGCAACGCTCAGAGGTAACAATGTTGCAATGCTATTTTGTGTCTGAGGAGTGCGATCCTGCAATACTGGTCCTAATCCTCCAGACACAGCCTTGCTTTGAATGCCAGCCATGCAGCCTGGAGGGGGCCCATCTCAGGGAGCAGGATAATTCAGAAGGAGAGCTAGTTTGAGAATTGCAATGAAGACTTTGTGTTTTATACACTTTAAATGAACTTCTTAGAATATGTTAAGACTCACAGGAAAGCTTCAAACATAGTAAAGTCCTTGCATCCCTCCACCCCGTTTCCCTTCCATTGTCGTACATTTGACACAACTGATAAGCCAGCGTTGCTGGGTTACTATGCACCAAACTCCACGCTTTACCAGGATATCACTCGTTCTTCTCTATTGTCCTTTCTCTGTCTTGGGATCCCAGTCAGAGGCCACATTCCACTTACTTGTCCAATTTTCTTACCTTCCTCTAGTGTGTGACAGTTTCCTAGACTTTCCTTGTTTTTTGATGGCATTGAGAAGTTAGGAGAGTATTGATGAGGTATTTTATAGAATGTCTCCCAACTTAGACAGGGGTATGAACTTGGGGAGGAAAAGCCATAGGGGTAAAATGACATTCTCATCATACCCTCTCCAGGGTACATGCTGTTATATGTTTTATCATCGATGATGTTAACTTGATAAGCTGGCAGTAGCTGTGTTTGTCAGGTTTCTATAAAGTATCTTTTTTCCCCATTTTCCTATTGTGCTCTTTGGAAACAAGTCAACAATTGCACCCACACCCCAGGAGAGAGAAGGCGGGTGACATATCATCGTGGGCAGAGTATCTACATGAACTATTCCAATATTTCCACAGGAAAGGTGCGCTTCTTCACCCTCATTTATTTATTTATTTATTCAATACTTTACTTTCAACAGTATGGAGCATGAATGTTTCTTTTATTCTTTGGTTTATAATCCAATATTATGTTATTTATCTTGCTGCTCAGACAGCCCAGCCCTGTCCAGCTTTGCAAGCTCTTTCAGGTTGTCTCCTGTATTCTGTTCACGTGTCCCCAGTCCTTTCGTGTGTGTGTGTGTGTGTGTGTGTGTGTGTGTCACTTTCTGATGCTACAAGTTGTTCCAGGTTCATCACGAATATTTCCAGTCTTAGTCCAAGAATCAGCCATTTCTCCAAGGAGCCCTGTTTTCTTTTATTGGAGAAGGTTTTAGAAATCAAGGTCTGGGCACTGGGTGTGCTCATTACTACCGGGGTGCCCTCTTCATTTTTTCTAAAGCAATTCAGCTTCCCCCACAGCCAAGGGGCCTCCTCAGCTACTTACAGGTTAAATGTTTGTGGCCTGACTTTGTTCTGTGTTCACACCGCCTGACCTCTGTGTGTCCTCTGGGAGTGGATGATGAATACCGCATGGAGCTGTACTGCATGTATGTTTGGCTTTCTCACCCTGTGGTATCTTAGGTCCTGAGCATCTAGAAGTCAGGCTGTGATTTATAGCCAAGCAGCTAAAGTAAAATTTAATTGTTTTAAAGATAACTTTACACAGATGCTGTCTGGAATTCTATTCTATTCGTACAAAATAGAATTTGTGCACTATAAGCCAGGTGTATGAAGGAAAGTGGTTAAACCGGGCTCATTATCAAGTGCTTTGAACATGTTCTCCACAGCAGTAAATTTAATGGGAATTGTGGTACCCTAATCAAAGGTTTTATAAAACATATTTTCCGAGAATGAATCTGCATTTATTCTTCTATTATTCAGTTATATATTTAGTAGATCTTTTACAGACATGGAGTTTTTCATTGGAACTGATTGAACATTGGTTCTGTATGCTGAGTAGAATGCTTTGTTAATTGTTGGTAATGAAACCAGCTTCTAAATTTCTCCTTGCTTTTGCTCTAGTCATTTGTGTTGTTCAAAATTAAGGACTGGAGAAGGACAAGGAAATATTCCTTAGCCCTGGAGCCCACTGGGCCTCACCAACATCATGGTGATAAAGATAATCATAAAAGTTATAACACTTTCTGATGTGAACAACCTCAGTCATATGTAGCACGTAAATAAGTAGATCATCACAAATTTTTGCTATTTTTATTAGCTGAAGCATGAATGTGCAGCAGACTAAACAGAAACACAGATTCTTTGACCCTGTTTCCATCAAGGGGTAGGGTCTGTATATCATCCCATAAATCTGAGCTGGTTTATCTCCCCATAGACAAGTACCATGTGGCACAGGAGACACGGTGCCAGTTCTAGGCCCAGACTTGAAGGGGATTGGAAGCTCCTGCCTCAGTCTCTTGAAGCCTCAAGTAGCCATATAAGAGGTCTGCCTCCTAGAAGCTGCCACATTGTAGGAAACCCAAGCTTTGGGGTGGAGGGAACGTCCTTTCTCAACTGGGGTTCCATAAAGCAGTGAAGCCCGAGCACTCTAAGATGCCCATGAAATGGAACAAAACCTCTTTTTGCCTGTGCATCTTAAAGAGGAAGGACTAGCTTTGTATCATCCTCAGGGGATTAAGAAAAAGGCCATTCAAATTGTATTCTGCACTTTGTAGCTCAGATGAGGAACGTTAGCTGAGGAAGAGGCTGGAGGCGGAAACTCCACCTGGAGAGAGAAGCCAAGGGGCACCAGGAGGTGGACCCAGGGATGATGCCACCTTGGAGGTGGGTATTACCATCCAGACAGGCCAGTAAAGCCACGTGGATCAGAGACGAATCTCCCAGCTGAGCCCCTCCTGAATTCACAACATACAAACTCATGAACAAAGGACGATAGTTGCTTTAACCATTAAGTTTGAGGTAGCAGCTTTTTTTTTTTTTTTTTTTTTTTTTTTTGTAGAACCACTGTAAAGAACGAAAACACAATATAAGCAAATAAAATCCCATCTTCCAACCAGAAAGCCAAACATCAATTGGTCAAATCATATATATATATAAATCATGTATATGTCATATATAATATATATTTATATAATGCATGATATATATAGTTTGAAATTATGTATGTTTGTGTGCAGCCAAAAAATAGTCCTTGTCATAGTTTTTCTTTCTCTAGTGCGTTAACAGAGTTTCCTGTATCCTTTGCTTCTTCACTCTGCACTATGCTCCACCTCTACTTGGCGGTGCCATTAAGAAAAATATTGGTTTATCCCAGAATTGGCTCCCATCTTTGTGATGCACCCACTGCTCCTAGACAACATTTAGCAGGATGTCCCCTGCCTTCCCAGGAAAAATTGCAACCTTGAATAAGCTCTTATTTGGGACAGTGAAGACCCATTAAAAAATCCCTGCAAGATAAGAAAACGAACATAGACGATTCAAAACTATTTTTAGCAAAAAGAGTTACAGCCCTTAAATCAAAAGGTAAAGGAAAAATCTGAAGTCCATTTGCCCATTTTTTCTGTTCAGTGCAAATAGTCACACCTAACTCAGTACATTTATGTTAAAACTGTTTGATCCTCCTTGGCAGTCCTGTGCTGGCTTCCCATCTGGCGACCCAGCCTCTGCCATCGGAGTCCCAGTGGGTGCGAACTGAAGGTCACAGGATAGTGACACAGCAACCACCCGATGCGTGAACCGTCACAGGTGTGGACCAGAGCCAGGAGGGCTGCTCTCTTCTTGGGCTGGTCCCCCAAGACAACAAGAGTTTCCATAGAAATCAAAAGAAAATAACAGGCAGGGCAGGTGTCCCAGGTAACAGGGGAGAACACTGTTGTCCAGGCCTTTCAAAATAAGTTGTTCAATCACCCTATTTCTTTCCACTTAAAAGCAAAACAACTATCAACTAAAGTTCTTTTTCATTCACATTATTGAAGAAATTATGTATTAAAGTCCTTTATGACTTCTAGTCTAAAATTATATCCCTATATATATTATATATATATTATTTTCCTGGGAATACAAATTGATATACCAAGAGTCCCTGGTTTGATTTTCTACTACAAGTCCCTATTGTTTTTGTGACCTAAACAAGACGACACAACTCCATCCCTAATAACAGGACTACCCTCCTAGGTCTGCTTGGAAGATAAATAAATATATGGAAAGCACTCGGAACAGCACCCTCTCAATATCAGCCTTTATTTTTGCTTTATCCCTTACCTCACATGCCCATTGTCTTAACCTGCGCAGATGGCTATAACAAGAATACCAGAGACTGGGTGGCTTAAACAACAAATGTTTATTTCCCACAGTTCTGGAAGCTGGAAGTCTGAGGCCAAGGTGCTGGCAGATTCAGTGTCTACTGGGGCCTTTTCCTGGTTCACAGACTTCAGTCTTCTTGCTGTGTCCTCATGTGGTGGAAGGGGCGAGAGAGCTCCCTGGTCTCTTTTATAAGGATGCTAATCCCATTACAGTGGCCCCACCCTCATGACCTCATCACCCCCCAAAGACCCCACCTCCTGGTACCATCATATTGGGGGTTAGGTTTCAACATATAAATTTTGGGGGGACACAAACATTCAGTCCATAGCACCAAGAAATTCCTTTCTTGTCCCTCATTTCATAATGTTGAGCATGAAAGCAGGAGGTTTCATTGCTCTTGGGGAGTCTGCACCTATTAGCACTACAGAATCATTCGGAGGGAAGGCTTGCAGGGACCTAATTTCCTCTTCCATGAACTGAACACAACATTTCAAGGGTAATTGTAGCAGTATTTTCTTGGGTTATATATCTGAGAGCTGAAGTAGTCCACTGATGTTAAAATGGTATGAAATAAAAATATTTGTTCAAAAGTGATTTTTCTCTGTGTTGTATGATAGACCAAGTGATGAAAGTGAAGATCTTCTGAGACCGCCCCCACCAATGTAGCCCCTTCCTCGTCGGGGATACTGTCCCCTGTGGCATGTCACACAGGCCATCATGCTTAGTGAATGAGGATGAGACCCACATCCACCCAAGCTCTCCTTACAGGAAATACACCCTTGGCTGGAGAACCAGCTGGTCTGGAACCGCAGAGGCTGGGCTTCAGACTGAACTTTAACACCTTGGTCAGTGTCTCTTCTTGACCTAAACATCCTGGAAGGGCCCTTGGTTAGCGCCCGTCTGTGTGTGGGCACGAGGACCGGGGGCGGGAGGACTTCTCAGCAAGGAGGGGCTTCCCAGCTCAGGAAACACACAGCAGCCGGAGGTGGGTTGCTCACTCATGCCTGGATTCTCTCCTTCCCTGAAGACCTCGCTGGCCGGAGGGATTGTCAGGCTCCAACCCTGAACCAGTGTGGACATCCTTCCCACACTGACCTCATCCGGTCCTCTACCTCCTCAGGGCATCATGCCCTAGTCCCGTCCACCTGTGGATGCGAGCTGTGGTGGGTCCACCCTCCGTTCTCTCAAGGCTCTTCCAAGGTGTCCGCTCACCCAGGGCCAAGCTCTGCGTCTCCTCCTGGGGTGACATCACATCCTTGCCCCGAAGTTCCTTATCCTGAGTCGGAGCTCCTGGTGCTTGTGTCGCTAGGGCTGCTGAGTTAGAAAGAGCCCTTCATTGTAGGCTGGCGTCCCTTCTCATTTGGGGCTTAACCTGCAGCCCCAGGGTCCCTGCTGAGAATGGTGGGTCCACCTCACTCGAAATGGGAGCTGCAAGAGGCTGGCTGTCTGTGCCCGAGACTCCGCATCCCGATTCCTAGTAGCCATGGTTCACCTTGACTTAGAGCTCTGCTCAGTGTCTTGAAGCAGTGGAAAGACAGTGTGTCTTTCTCATGACCGTGGGTTACCTGGTGAGGGGGCAGGACCATGGGATCAACCTCGGAAGCAGAATCAGTCAAACTTGGTGGGAAATCTCTGCTCCCTGGCTCAGGGTCCAGATTTATTTGTTCTTTATAATAGCCAGAGGTCAAAAGTTGCTTTTGCTTGCCAAAGGACCCATCGTTTATACGTTTATCCAATCAGTGTTCATTAAGCGTTAAGCAGGGGTCTGTCACAGGTTAGGACCTGGGGCTACAAAGATGAGCAGACCCACCCTGTCCCTCCCTGAGAGCAGGGACCGAGTCTCCGCCCCCTCAGACCCCAAGCCCGGAGCCCTGTTCACACCTGGCGGCAGGTGCGTACTAAAAGTCAGCCGACTTCAGCAGCTCAGTTTTCCAATAACTGGGATGTTTATGCTGGTTTCACTGCTACAATCTCTGGGAAGAGCGTCCCGATAAACACGCTGCAAAAGCCACGGGTCTGGGGTGCGGGGAAATATCCGGAATGAAGGAAAGGGCTGATTCTGGGACAATTTCAGTAGCCACAGACATGGGCACGCAGGTCAGTAAGAGGATTTACAGGCTGTTAGTCACATAACCAGTTGTAGGGACTGGGCTTAGTGGAAGGGGTTCTCGCTTGGAGACTACCGTCCACACGTCTCAGCAGCCGCACCGTGAACGCACGTGAACTCACATGTACTGTTTTTACCTGGGATCAAGTTGCATGCACTGGACCGCCAGTCTTAACACCAGCCTCCAGGGCTATTAAAGGAAAGAGAAGCAGAGGAACAAGTTGCATATTTTGAATCTTTTTTGCTACAAACGCTTCTTAATTACCTTTCTATTGAATGCCTTGTAAGTAATTCAGCAGACTCCACCATATGTTATGCAAATGTTAACCAAAATTACTGTTTTCAGCAGAATATGACTGCAGTGTAGTAACAGGGCAATATTTCTAATCTCAGCTTGTTTCTCCTTTGATGCCCTATGGCAATGTTCAGGGCACAGAGTTCTAGCACTAGTTCATTCACACATCGAAACAGTATTGATTAGCCCTCTGTTCTGTGTCAGGCCCTGGACAAGATCTGGTGGCTATAAGGTCCTGTTAACAACAGGCATTCGTCAGCTTAAGGTTGCCAACTCAGGTGGCTGCAGTGGCCAGGAGCCATCTGATGGCCAATGGGGGAGAGAGGGGCTGTGACCACACGGCCACATCTAAACAGGCTGGCGCCACCCACCTGGTGACCTCTTGCCTGCACAGAGCAGACCCATCAGGGCCAGATTGTATGGTTTGTTGGAAGAAGGTAGGCATTTAGGTTGTCATATATGCAGTATCTCACCTAAACAATCTTGGAAACTAATTGAAATGTGTTTGAAAGGAGCTACTCTGTAGGTCAAAGCAAACTTGGAAGGAACTCTGGGGTCAGTTGTCACTTAGAAAATTCATCAAAGTTTCTGAAGAAGGAGGAAGAGGTGGGGGAAGTGGGCCCTCCCAGGACAACATCGAGCATCCATGATGTGCCAGGTCCAACCCCAGGCAGGCCTCAAGAAGACAAGTCCTGGCCCCCTGATGCTCCAGGAACTACAGGGGCAAGTCCCAGGTAATGTACTGACTGACCTTTGTTGAGTGTGTGCTGGGCAGGCCCCGAGCTCTCTGAGGTGAGCGGGACAGGTGGACCCTGCATTTAGAAGGCAGGTGGCTTAGCAGAAAATCCTGCTGGCCACTTAAGTCACAGTCGTGTGAGCACCGCCTCCTCCTGCGGAAACGCAACCATCAGGTATGGGTTTGCTCACTGCTGATCTCGGGGAAGCCCTGCTCGGTGACCAGCACTCTTTGTGGGCATCCTCCTCAGGTCGTCACCAGGTAGTCTAGATCCCCAGAGAGTGTGTGACATTTGTGTGAGGGGGTCTGTAGCACTCAAGACCCAGAAAAGCTTCTTATGTCCAGAGAAGCACCTTTCTCTTGATTGACATGAGTAGGTGCTTGTACTGAACACACAGATGAGCCAGAGTGCTGAGCACTGCTGAGTGCCTCACAGCCCCACCACACACATGCACGCACATGCATGCACTCACAGCCACACACACTCATACATATGCATATGCATGCACGCACACACACACACACATATGTGCACACATCTATACACACATGCACACACGATGCACACATTCACATACATACGTACACACATGCACTCATGCACAGACATAGACACATATGCACATACATCTATACACGCATGCACATTCACGCACAATGCATGCATTCACATGCACATGCACTCACGTACACACACTCTGCGCGTAATCCATGGTACTTAATCCTCCATGCACAGGCGCTGAGATCTTGGGAAGATGCTTCAATAGTCAGACATGGAAAACTGCAAGCTAATCTTTTGCCTGCATCAGGAGCGTCCAAGGGTTTGGAGATGGGCCACCATATGGACCCACCTGCTGCCACCTTGGCTGTGCACGTACGGTCTCTTAGTAAAGAGAGACGGCAGTTTCTGAAAAGCAAACTAATTGTGTCTAATCAGATTAATTAAAGTATCAGCATAATGGGCTCAGGGGGATGTTCAGGTCCATCCTGCCAGAACTGTGAGCCTCCCTCTGCCCTGCTCTCCATGTGGGCATAGCAGTAGAAGCGCCACGTTTGCAGAGGCACACAGAAGGCTCCCCAAATCCATCTCTATGCTGCGCTCTGGCTGAGCTAGGGCAGGTCACTCAGCCCCTCCGTTTTCCCATCTTTGTGACGTGGCCCATGCAGGGTCCCCGCCCCAATCTACCCTTTGCTGTCCCCTGGGTCAGAGGGAGCATCTCCAGGGTCTGATCTACAGAGTTGGGGATAATCTGTTTTCTTCTTCAGACTACGGGACTGGCTGCCCAAGCTGCATATGAAATCTACGTGAGGCTGATTACGGAGCATTAAAGGTCTCTTTTGCTGCTGGCATTTTATCCCCCGCTTTCATATTTGTAACCCTTTCTACTTCCTAATATCCCATGTGTCTGGCAGTGCGTCCTAACCTCTGACACCAGGAAGTCAGTCAATAAACCCGGCGCTCTTTGATCCGCAGGATTATGGGATTGCTTTTTATGCAAAGAGAAACATCAGGATAAGCAAATACAGAAGGGAAAACCCCTCCGGAGCAGGGGGGTTTGAAGACTAAGTAGAAACAATTCCAGAGCATTTGCAATGCAAACCCTACCGGACATCTGAGCCTTATTTATCAGCGGTAAGAAATAAGACCAGGCCCCAGACCAGAAGGGACATTTCTGCGCCATAATTCAGGATACATACAACTTTCTTCTGGTGATTTATAGTAAACATACCGTGTTGTGGTTGTCTAGCCTTGAAGGCACAGGAAGCATACATGCTTGCAGCCTTCTGAAGCAACAGTGCCCCGTGAAGACTCAGCAGTTGGGGATGATATTATTCCCCCAACACAGACCCTCACAACTGACCTAAGGGATAAAAGTGTCATCTTACGGGCTGGGCTTTTCTATCTGTGCAGTGGAAGTGCAGAGTCCTAACCACTGGACCACCAGGGAATTCCCACAGGTCGTGCTTCTAAGCATTACAAGCTCTGCCCAGTGGTTGGTTACACATTTCACTTCCTGTAGGGGGAGCTTTCCTTCTCAGAGCAGGAGGTGTCCCAGGTGGATGGACTAATAACTTGCACTTCAGATGGATGACTTTCTCTCCGTGTGGTTTCCATTGTCTGCTGGAAAAACCCTTTTAGTCACTGTTTGAATTGATGGGAGAACTCAGAAAATGGAAAATACCCATCCAGAATTTCTGCTGATCTGTGGGTGGCCTCTACTTTGACACTGCAGGCGTGTCTATTTCCTGAACAGTTTTCTCCAGAAGTCCCCCGCCCCCTGCATGGAAGCAGGTGTTCTGCAAATAAATTGGGCTCCATTTGCGTTTGTATTTCCCTAATGAGACAAGGCACGTGCGTTCATGGGCGTATATCATTTTGCCACATTACCATATTTTATTACCATGTGTTCCATTTACCTTTCTCCCATACAAGTGAAGAGCAGGCTTGTGCTTCTCTGCCTCCAGGGAAATCTGTGGATGGGCAATTGGTTTCCGAAAGCCCAAACGCATCCTGGCGATTATGCAGTAGCCCCAGAAGGAACACTGAGGGAAGAGGGACCCAGCTGCCTGGAGCAGCTGGAGGGAGCGCAGGCCTGGCACATCAGGCACCTTGCACCGCCCACCTCCCTCACAGTCATGGAGAGAGGAGGGACCTGCCCTGCTCTGCTCCTGAAACCTCCACACAATCCCCACGTCCCAGGAGTGGTTCCCAAGAGAGCGGCTGGGCCCTGAGGAGCTGCTGGGTGCGGGGTTCAGGGGTGACCTGAAAGCTGGATGGAGCCTTCTCCTCCCATACCCCCTCCCCACCCACTCGCTGGAGTCGGAGCCCTGCAACCCAAGGAGGGGTGAAAACTCCACAAGAGGCCGGCTTCAGGTTTAAGACATCGCGTGTCCTCAGAGGGGACACAGGGAAAAAATATAACTGTGTGAAGGGGGTCACGGAATGAGCCAGTGAGTTGGGTTGAATGGGTGGAGCTGGGGCCACTTGTAGGCTGGGTACCCAGGAGGCGCTTCCAGAGCAGCCTCGTGCGTGCGGAGTCAACATCCGGGGGGATGCGAGCCTAGGTAATGAGTGATACCACCACCCAGCACGAGCACCAGGAAGGGATGCACAGGCAAGGAGAGGAGGGGAAGCCTTGTGGGAATGGCTCTAAAGGTCAGAAAGCAAAGCCCATAGGCCAGGGCTGAGGACACTCAGAGCTCGTGGGACAGTCAGCATTGTAATGGCAGCCATTACTAAGTTATTTCCAAGTAACTTTTTCAAGGAAGAAGATAATTGTTTAAAAAAAATAGACGTCATGGGGCTTCCCTGGTGGCGCAGTGGTTGAGAGTCCGCCTGCCGATGCAGGGGACACAGGTTCGTGCCCCGGTCTCGGAGGATCCCACATGCCGCGGAGCGGCTGGGCCCGTGAGCCATGGCCGCTGAGACTGCGCGTCCGGAGCCTGTGCTCTGCAGCGGGAGAGGCCACAGTAGTGAGAGGCCTGCGTACTGCAAAAAAAAAAAAAAAATAGACGTCATGATCTAGATATTCCATTGAGTAACTGGATCAGAAATAATATTTCTGAAATAAGAGTTTCAAGTTACTCTAATTTCTGAAAAATTATAATCATTTGGAAAATATTTTTGACAGATAAAACATCAAACTTCATTATATATTTTCAATGATGTCATAGTAATTGCCAAGATCTATACTTTAAGAGAACATAATGTTTGTCTTCATTAATATCCATTTACTAAATATATATATAACTGTTTAATTTAAAAATTATGCATCTTTTCATGAGAATTGTATTACCTTTGCATTTGATTTTTAGTATCACTGATATACAAGTTACATAATAGTGTATGTAACATATATAAATTAATACTAATTTATTTTAAATATGTTTGCCTTGCTAATGCAACTTTATTACAAGAAACTTTGAAACATGACATGCGTGGTTCATAATTACTTGCTTAGTTATATTGAATTGACATAAATTAAGCAAATATTCCAACAAATCTCAAAAGGAGCTCATTTTTAAGGAAAAATAAAAGAAGGGACACCACTATCTGAAGAATAGCACTAGAAAGAATCCACTATAAGCCCTTATGCAAGTTGCTAAACAATATTATCAAGGAAGCATATGTCATTTCCGGTGATATATTTAAATACGTATTCAGAAAACACCTTTGTTATAATATAAAAATGTTGAAATAAAATCACGAACTAAGGGCATGCCCCATAATCTTATTTTTTAGCCAGTTTTACATAAAATGTGTCTTCCCCTCTCCTTGTCAAATCATTAAATGCTAGAACAGATGCTCTGAGATCAGCAAGTCCTCCTTGTTTGGAAGCATTTAATTTCAAAGACACTGCGAATACCTCAAACCTTCAGAAGCAAAGGATGGGGAGAGAGCTTCCTACCGGCCATTCTAGGTATCACTTTCAGAGGCAGGAGTTCTCTAAAGATCCTCCCGACTCTTTGAAAAAGATACTGTAAGGTGAGTTGCAGTCACTAAGGGCAACCTGGGAAGACTCTTCACCCCAGGGATGTCTGCAGGCTGGAACCCCCTGAGGACCAAGCTGAGGTTCAGCCCAGGAGCCCTGAGCACCAGCCCTGAGTTTTTCCCAGGACCATCCTCAGAGCCGTGACTTTGTGAGAACAAAACGCCCCAGGGCTAGGAACTTGCTACTGTTCTCTGAATCTTACTGTCTCCAATTTGTAAAATGAGAAGATTCAATGGCAGTTTCAGCTTAAAATTCCTGGGGCTGATGCCTTCAGATCCATCTCCGTTTGAAGGCAGGGAGAAACTAGCTGATAAATCGTGTGGGGAGACTGATGAACTGTAAAATAGCAAAAACGGTAAAAAGTGTGCATCCACTTTCCTGAATACAGCAACAGAACTTACGGATGTATTAGTATTCAGTTTCAAGACTGGAACCCGAAACCGCAGGGGTGGGTAGAGGCATTGTAAATAGTAATGTGGAAAAATCAACCACAAAGGGAAAGGCTGAGGTTTAACATCGTAAAAATGCAAATTTTTTATTTGTCAGAAATACGGTAAAAATTAAAAGGCACATGTCAAGTTAGAGAATATTACAAATGAAGTTAAAAATTTTAATGTAGAAAAACTCATAAAATCCATAAGAAGCTAATTGAAAAATTAGAAAAGGCTGTGAATATTCAGTTTACAAAAGAAGTGTACAAAGAGCCAGGAAATTATTTAGTTGTACCAGTAGACCAAAAACCCCCCCAAATTGCTCACATAATTAGCAGTAATCTACCATGGATTGCCTATCACATGGGGAAAAATTTACATTTTTAAATATTCAAGATAGAAAGAAGGTGAATTCTTATGCATGGATACTTGATTAGGGAAATTGAGAAAAAGTGAATTGGAAGATGTTGGTGGTATTAGTGAAAAGAAAGTATTCTTGCACTTGACTTCCTAAGTGCTATTTCTAGTGACTTTTCCTAAATAAATCATCAAAGTTACATATAAACCTCTGGTTTGGACCACAGTCACATTGAGAACAGTGAAACAATTGAAAATTGTCTTTGCATTTAATGATAAAGATTCCCCTTTTGGGACAATTGCACTGGCTGTTCTGTCAGCCAGAAGTGTTCTTCCCTCAACCACGGGCAGGGCTTTCCCCCATACCTCATCTCAGTCTGTGCTCAGACATCACCTACTTGGAGATCAGATATCCTTGCCCACCTGTTTGAAGTGGCCTTCTGCTTCCCCCAATCGCACCGTCCCCACCTGAGGCCCAGGCACTTTGCAATCAGCCTCATGCACTGAAAGGTGAGCTCCACCAAAGCTGGCCTTGGTCACACTTGCTCTTCACTCTTGCCCTCTGCTTAGAACAGCGCGTGGTGGGTGCTGGATAAATGTTGATCTGGGTCCACACTGTTGTAGTGCATGCTCCCAGCATACTGAGACATGGCCAAGGTAAATATCATTACACTGGATTTATTAAAAAAATGGAGGTTCAGAGGTTTAGCAGGCAAAGTCAACATCACACGCTATTACAGAATCCAAAAGCAGACCCTGTCACGTGATTCCAAGGCAAGGAAAGAAAGAGCATGTGAGCTTCTTTATGGCGCTTCCATTATAACAGTGGGGTTTGGAGGAAGACAGGGATTGAAGGCTTTGAAGAGGGAGCACCATGATGGGGGAATTTTGGGAGGATTAATCTGGTAGGAATATGAAAGATGAATAAGGGTGGATAAAGAATAGATCAAAATAAAGGCAAGTTTTCTTTAATCTGTCAATTCTATGAGGTGCCTCGATCTGTCAAATTATTTATTGACTTATTTCAGTTTTATCTAGACATCATAGAATTTGTTGATTAGCCAGATATATGAATACTTTCAAATATGTGAACAGGTGAGAGGAGGTTGAAAAAATTAGTCATATGTGTAAGTAAATTTTAGAGATTGCCAATCGCAGTAGGTGAATTATGATTTTATCTTTCTGTTCTCACCACATAACTCTTATTAAGTGGTTGCCAACTGGTTAATTTCTTGGATAGAAACATGGAATATTTATATAAATATATTTATATATAATATATATATATTTTTTCAGACTTCTTTTGTTTTAGGATAAATTGATTTATCTGTAGTAAAAGTAAAGTTAGGTTGGTAATGTGGGGTGGTATATTAGCAAAATGTATCTTGTGTTTTCAGTGATGAGCATGGCCGAGCTGGAACTGGGGTATGGGTGGGCCAGTAGGGAAATGCTTCATCATGGTTTGAAAATTACTGGAAAAGTACACAAAGGTGTTTGGTTCTTTTCATTACTTTTTCCTTTACTATCTCTTTGACTTTCGTATTTATTTATCCATGTTTATTTATCTCCCAATTTTCCTTTCTGCCTTCCATTGAACCTTGAGAAGAAGAATCTGACTGTGAAACAGCACTTACACTACACCAGTCAGATATGAAATAACCAGTTTAACCAAATTACGTTCTTTTTTTTTTTTTTTTTTTTGCTTCAAACTCAACCTCTGTCTACAACTTCACACAACAAGGTGCACTTTATTACTAGCCAGGTGATGTGGTTTAGATCAGAGGGCAGATCTGGGGTCAGGGAGTCACAAAATCTAGTGTCGGCATTTGGTTTTGTCACTTAGGCGGGTTAATTAAATTGCCAAAGCCTAAATGTTCTCATCTGTAAAATGGGGCCAGAGTGCTGTTCATCGCTTAGTTGCCGTAAAGACAAAATAGATGGTATATATGAAACGTTTAGCCACTGCCTGGACATAGAACACACTTGACAAACTCCTCAATAGGCTGTCATGGGCCTTTCAAGAGAAAGGATATCGGAACATCTCAATGACCCTTAAAGTAGACGGCCGGCTTTGGCACACAAACCTGTGAGGGGAAGACACCAGGGACCTGGAGGGTTGTATAGAAAAACCCAGCGGTCCAATTCAAATGTCTACTTCGCAAACCAGAGTCCTGCATTGTACCCCGTTGTCCAGATGGAAGATGTTCAGGTTTTCTTTGTACCTACAGGAAACGGTCACTTGGTGTAAAGTACAGGGTAAAAGGACTCTCATCTTGCTTGGGTATTAAGATAGTAATTCTTTGAAGACTTAGGAACTTTATTCAGAATTCTGTGACTATTTTATCGAAGGTACTAATATTTTGACTATTTACTCAATTTACTCATGTGAGGGTATAAGGATCAGGGCTCAGCATGGGGCGGGGCCTACACCATCTTGATCCCAGCACTGTGTGGACCCCTCTCGCCCGTCAAGGGGGTTGGATTCCAAAAATAACTTCTGTGTTTCCTAGTGTTCTCAGCCTCTGGGTCTCACAAACTTTTTTTCAGAATTCCAAGTCAGAGCAGTGAGGGCTATTTCCATATGTGTATGGGAACTGGATGTGATAGGAGTTTGATTTCTCGTGGGAAAGAATAATAAGCAGATAAGGTGATAACACCCGAGTCTCATGTGTGTGTAGAATTGATGAATCGGTTGATGGAAAAACGTCCACATCCCCCAGGAAGGGCTTCCTTCCAGCAGGCCTTGATATTGCATCCAAGTTAATGATACATTCACTCACGTATTCAGTTATCTGTGTTACAAAGTATGAATTTGGTAGATTTGAATGTCTCAACATATCACAGTACCGAGAACAACAACAAACACGTAGGTAGACACAAACTTACCAGGGGAAGACACCAGGGACCAGAGGCCCGCATCCACGGCCCTCCCAAGTGACATCCTGAAAAGTCCCATCCTGGACCCTGCCTTCTCAGCTAAAGGACGTACATTTCCAAGTCATCAGCCTCTTTTCTACCGTGAGTAAAGTCTTAGAAATAAATCTGCCTGTTGCAATTAACTGTATTTAGATACTACTAGTGTGTTTGAAAAGGAATGGTGAGATTGTTTGGATGTTTTAAAGGGATTGGTGAGTTATTTCTTTTTTCATGAGAAAGAAAAGCCCATGAGTATCAGACCACTTCCACTGGGGTGGAAGCAAGCCAGCCTCTCACAGTTCCCTCAGTACCCTTAGGAGGCCATGCAGACCATGTGGAATCTTGATTCTCGGTTACCAGGGTCCTGTTACAAGGTGGGTTTCAGGCGCACCATGCACAATGGCTCGAGGTCACAACACATCCCCAGGAGTCCGGCACGTGCTCAGAGCTGCATACGAAGAGCACACATATCCCTGGATGGACGAAAAATGACACGGCTACATGGAGACCCACAACAATCAGACAATGCCAGCTGCCTTCTCCCCCACATCTACCCCAGCTTAGTGTGTGGGCGAAGCTCTACCTCCCTCTTTGCTGGGGGGCTCTGCTGCCCTCTGGCCTTCAGGAGAAGGTGGGGGTCATCAGGGCTGACGTGTGTGCTCGAGGCGTGTTCAGCAGACACTGCCTTTAGGACATGCACCCCCATTGAAATTCTGGTTCCATCTTTGGTCTAGAAAACTGGTCTTTGTACAGAAGAGGTAGTGGAGGCTCAAAAGTGGAGCATCTTGCTTGAGCTTGAACAACACCTGGCCGGTCTGAGGCACAGCACGTGGCACGGGCTAGAGCAGGACACTACCCCTTCCCCTCAGGGGTCAATGAGGTCAATGTTAGTTCTGTGCCCCATGGCCACCCCTGTCCTTCATGATCTATCCCCGAAGACTTCCCCAAATTAACCGGATTAGAAATGCCTTTGGAGGTGTGTGTATACATTGTCTTCTTATAATTTAGATGCTCAAAGCCTGCCTAAATCACATTCCCCTAAAACAAGACTAATACTGGGAGTTTGTTTCTTTACAGTATCTATTTCCAAAATCATAAGAAATTTAAATATCCATTTTCAAATCTATGCAGTGGTTGTCTCTAACAGGATGATACGCATCCTAACTTTATAGTACTTAGTTCTTTAGGAAAAGGGAAGGGGAAAATATCCTCAACGCTCTTTAAACAAAAACCAGCATATGGAAGTTTGATTTACAGTAAATTAAAAAAATAATAATAAATAGTTCTTAGTTGAAAAAAGCAATTTGTCATAGTCTCATGTCCTGATTGGAAAAAAATAAAAAAAATCCCTATGTATGAACATTACGTTTTAAATCAACATTTTGCTACCAGAGTTATTGTGTAAAGCAACACACCGGCAGTGAACTTCACCCGGGAAGTCTCATTTGCAGACAGGACAGCCCAAACAGGTGTCCCATAGCAGGAAGGCCGGCCCCATGCCCTCGGTGGCCCCCATCATGGACCATGTCCCTGTAGGGATGCCCTGGAATGTTCTGTGCTGGCCTCTCCCCTCTTGTTGTCCATCAGCCCATCCTCCCTCCCGCATCCCTGGCTGGGATGCAGGCTGTGTGCTGCAATTCACGTCATCGCTGGGACGTTCTTTTGCATGTTCTCTGGACCCCAGTGCATTGCAATTTAGATCAGATGATTCCCTTGGAAATTACTGACCAAGCAAGCTTCCTTCCTCAGAGTTGGGAAGGCGGCCCTGCAGGACATGCCTTTTTAGGACCCATCACTTTGCACCACCACTGACAGTGACCTAAGTCACTGCTTCTGTACCTTTGGGATGAGAAAACATCTTCAAGCATAATAACTTGGTCCCTTTGTTTCCGCCCTTTTAGTTCTAAGGATAAAGCAATAGTATGAAACAGTAAAGATTTCCTTTTATTTGTAAAGATAAAAACTTCCCAATGAAACATGATCTGCCTACATACACAAACAAGAATATAAACAGAAAATGTGAGACAGAGCCTTGTTCTTAAAGAATTTAAAATCCAGTAGAAATGACACTGCAATGTAGTGAATTGTGGTAAAAATTGCACAACTTGCTTTGAAGCTGGAGGAATTCCGTTGCTCCCTTTGTGTTACGTAAGTGGCTGTGCTTCTCTGAGTCCCGGGTTCCAGGTCCTGCCTGTGACACGTCGAACTGACTTATGGGCAAATCCTGGCACAAGCCAGGTGCTCCCCATGTGGAAGAGGGTCGAGTTATTACCCTACTGTTGATCGACCTCTTCATAAAGGGGGGGTATCGTAAACACCTTGCTTCCATCTGGGTTTTAGGTTAGCTACTCGTCTCTCTAATCGTGGTCTTTTCCCAAATGTTGAATAGGCAGGTATAGGAGAAGATCAAGAAGAGCAATTGGAAGAGAAAAGGATGACAGGTGTGTCCAATGCAGGGGAGGAGGCATGAGGGTGACGAGGAAGGAGTGGGGTCCCTCAGGAGGAGACAAGAAGAGGATGGAGGCGGCATTGGCAGTGAAAACTAGAAACGGCTCCCCCACTCAGGTTTGGGGGCAGAGCAACCAGCTCTGCACCTGAGTCAGGTGTCTTGTCTGCAGCCCCTGGAAGAATCTGCAGGTGATTCTATCCCAAAGGTGGTGCCCGCGGGACCCCAGACCAGAGTGCTACTTGGGACTAATTGTCCCAAAGGGTAAGACTTGGAGGCTGTCTTCAGACACACTTGATTGTGGTGTGTGATCCTTTTAATGTGCTCTTGGATCCTGTTTGCTAGTATTTTGTTGAGGATTTTTGCATCTATGTTCATCAGTGATATTGGCCTGTACTTTTCTTTTTCTGTGATATCTTTGTCTGGTTTTGGTATCAGGGTGCTTGTGACCTCATAGAATGAGTTCAGAACTGTCCCTTCCTCTGCAATTTTTTTTGCAAATAGTTTCAGAAGGACAGCTGTTAACTTTTCTCTAAATGTTTGGTAGAATTTACCTGTGAAGTTATCTGGTCCTGGACTTTTGTTTGTTGGGAACTTTAAAATTACTTGTTCAATTTCAGTATTGGTAATGGTTCTGTTCATATTTTCTATTTCTTCCAGGTTCAGTCTCGGGAGATTGTACCTTTCTAAGAATTTGTCCATTTCTTCTAGGTCGTCCATTTTATTGGCATGTAGTTGCCTATAGTAGTCTCTTATTGTTCTTTGTATTGCTGTGGCATTGGTTGTAACTCCTCCTTTTTCATTTCTGATTTAATCAGTTTGGACCCTCTCCCTTTTTTATTGATGAGTCTGGCTAAAGGTTTGTCAGTTTTGTTTATCTTTTTAAAGAACCAGCTTTTAGTTTCATTGATCTTTTCTATGTCTCTCTTTCAGTTTTTTCTGTTCTGACCTTTATGATTTCTTTCCTTCCACTAACTTCAGGCTTTGTTTGACCCATGTGAAATCCTTCCTGGCCAAGGTCAGGACAGCGTGCCTAGTGGCTGGCTTTCTAGAGAGTGTGTATCCTGTTCTCTCACACAGCTAATATTCCCCATTGGAAAGAGAAGATGGGAGGAGAGGGAGGTGCACCAACTCCAGCCATCCAGCCACTTGAGGGTCTCGTTCTGCTTTTCCAGAGTAAAAAAGTCAGCTCTCCTCACTGAAGATTTAACATGAATGAACAGATTATTCCAGTGATGGGTAAATAGTACCAAATGCCCACGTGGTGCTGTCTTCCTTCAGGAAGTTGGTCGTATGTGTGACTTTTATCTCAGCAGCTGCTGCTGCACATGTAGAAACTCACTCTGGACAATAGACGCCCCGACACTGGCAAGAAAAGGAGAGTTTCCCTCCAGACAAAGGTTTTAAAGACTGAAATATCTCCTTCATAGACCCATAACGTTGGTACTTGGGGACGTTTTCCTCTCATCATTAGATAAATATGCAATGTGAATTTTTGTTTTGAAAGTAAAGTCGTTTTTCTCTTTCAATTAAGCTATGATTTATACATTACTAGGCGCTTTTTGTTTATGACCAAAAATAGGGGGTGTGGAGTTGGCACCTTACATCACAAAATGTCTCTTTTGAGGGGACTTGTTAAATCACCCATTCCCTTCAGGTACAGGTAAGTTAGACAGGACCGTGGCTGTGCTGACCTTAGTGAGTGGCCCTGCATTTGTAAAACCCCACTCCAAACCATGGCTACAAAACAACCACCGGAAACGATAATTAAAATAATTATACAAGCAATAAGAAAGCATAATTAGAGAAAAAATTAAAGAAATTATTCAGGAAATATTAGCAACTAACCCTCTGGAATTACCCCAGCCCTCCTAATTGCATCTTACTGCGTTCCAGCATCCTGTAATTGTTCAAAGATGAAAGTCTCACGTAGTTTAAATTCTATCATGGGGTGATAGTTTTCTTTATTTAAGCGAAGTAAATGCGGCAATTATCACAACATAAAAAAGATGCTTAGTTTTAGTCCGAGGAAGGAGTGCTGCCACATGATTTCAACAAGGGTCTCTCACACATTTTTCTACACACTGCAATCCCCGCCCCCATTTACCTAAATAAGACAACTTATCCGATATATTTTTAATTATTTTTTTAGCATGGTAAGGTAACTTATTATTTAAGAAAAAAAATTACTGGAGTCTAGTTGATTTACAATGTTGTGTTAGTTTCAGGTGTACAGCAAAGTGATTCAGTTATACCTATACATATATCCACTCTATTTTAGATTCTTTCCCCATATAGAGTATTGGCTAGAGTTCCCTGTGTATACAGTATATCTTTATTAGTTATCTATTTTATATATAGTAGTGTATGTATGTCAATCCCAATCTACCTGACATATTTTAAAGCACTTTTCATAAATCGAGAGGAAAGCTTGTTTCTTTTACTTTCAAATAAGCTTCACAGAGAGCAACATCATTCCTTTATCTTTCCTGTGATTCTGTCACTTTTACTGAATGTGGTCGGGGTGCCTCTGTCAGGGCTTTGGAGGTAGCACAGGACCAGCGGAGGGGCAGCCCCTGGGGAGGATGGGATGGCCCGTGGCTGGGTTGGCCTTGGGAACAGGTTGGCAGCAAACCGTCTCTGCCACCACTGCCTCTGAAGGATCATCACAGCCTGAGACATGGAGCCCACAGCCCAGCCCTGAAATCAGAGTCTGGGGCAGAAGAGCTCCTGGTGGAAACCCCACATTCTTGATAATGAATGATGTCTGGTGTGCCCTCCATGGGAAGGCAGGCCTCCAGGCTGGCAGTCGTGGGTCCTCTGTCACCCTGGGAAAAGCTAAACACTCCCCATTGTGTTTAGAAATGCTATCGCGGAGTCTATTTATAAAGGACTAAACACAAAAGCACTTAAGCCTTCACTTCTCTGACGGAGGCTGAACGCCTGACGCCTGCCCCAAATCTCAGGAAGTCGCAGTGCTGCCCTCTACTGAGCGCTGCCTGCCGTCCCTGACCCGACGGGGTGATTATAGGGTCACAGCGGGACAAACGCCAGCCCTGGGCTGCAGCAGCCACAGGCCAGCTCGCTAAGCATCACACCCCGAGGGGATGCAGAGGCTCGTGTCTCCCGGGTCCCAGGTGAGGCCAACGGGAGTTGGAAAAGCTAAGGGCTTCTTGGGATTCTCCTTGCTACCAAGTAGGGGCTCCTGGGCCTGGGGACCCCTCACAGTAGCTCCGAGGAGGGGAATGGCCGTTTCCTCCTCCAAGACCCTCAATCAGTTGGGACAGGACCAAGGGCAACGGCCAAGCCCTTTGTCCCTGGGTTTGGAGGTGGAATCAAGATCTGTCAGTAACGTGGGGTGTGCAGTCAGGGAAGCATTGAAAGGGCAAGAACGAGGGAAAAGTCATTTAGTCCTTAAGACCAAGGGAGTTATGAGTTCTTTTGGTTCCGTATCACTGAATGAACACGTATTGTAACTTGCTCTAACTTACTCAAAAGCTTGAAATCTCTCACCTATCCCAACACTCTGCTTCACATTTCATTTCACAAAATCCATCGTTTAATTCATGTATTGATATATGCATAATTTTAATTTTGAAGATACATAATCTTGAGGAAGTTTTTTTTTTTTTTTTAACTATAAATGGTTCTTTTCCCTGAAGCGCTATGGTATCCATCATTTAGAGATTCCAAGAAAAATTATGTAAGGTAGGCACATAATGTTTTTATTTGTTTGAATCGTAGAAATGGTCCATGGGGAGAGTTACCTGGGAAATCCAGACATGACTAGTCTGTGGCCTGTCTGTGCCTTGTCCTGTTTGGGCCCCTGGACAGGATGGGTCTGTCCCAGTGACCCTGTTCTGGAGTCTGGCCCACGAGCAGCCTGAAGGTTCTGCAGATGCTGACAGGCACCAGCCCCTTGGTCCTGGGGAAATTTCACTGAGACCTGAGACTGTGTGTTTCCTGGGGCTGTTTATCTCTCCCTCGTGTTTCTTCCCACAGCGTGGGCCTGTCCTAGGGAACATCAGGAAATAATTGCTTTGTTCATTGTGTTGTATCTGCACTTCTGGTGTTGGGAGGGTTGGTGAGGGTCCTTACTACATGTGTGCAGCTCTGTCAAGCCATCCAGGCTTCCAGGCAGCAAAAGACCTTGGAGAAGGATGAGGAAGAAGGCCCAGAATTCAATACTCAGGGAGGAAAAGAGCTTTGAGTCCTAGAGCAAAGCCTCTTTGGTTCTGATGAGATGGAGTTCAGAGGCCAAGGGGCTCCCGTAAGTGCCCTGGTTACACGGCTGCCGACATGCTTGGGAAGAGTGGACATGGGTCTAGGGAAGGTGCTTGGGCAGGAACCACGTTGCTGGGGGAGGTGATGATGGTCTGGGTTTCGGGCAGGTACCCATTGTGCTCTGGTCCCCCGAGACCTCAGTTCTGAGGAGGAAGCGAGTGTGAAACATCTCAGGGGAACCAGGGAGATGGTAGCAGAGGAGGAGTGGGGACTGAGAGAGAGAGAGAGAGGTATGTGACGTGACCTTACTTGTGAGAAATTGATTTGAAATGTAATTCTTGCAAGAAGTGCCCTATTGGATCTTCCAAGATTACCTTGAAAGACAAGTAATATTATAGAGAGTATAGTTTAATCCCCACCACCTTAAAATATTTCCTACATTCAAAACAGTGTGTATGTGAGTCCTGAATTAAGCCTAGATGTAGGAGCATTTTGTTTAAGAGCGAAGGGTACAACATACATTTGTAAATCCTAAGGGTTAACAGGGCTTTTGTCATGGCCCATGACTTAAACCCGCCTCTTTGCTAGTACATATATTCCTGTTTAAGTGTAACCTGAAAAAAAAAAAAAGATCAGTCACTTCTTTTGCTTATTTGAAGCAGGTGACCACCCCCCAACTTCCCAGGGTGGTGGTTTTGGTTCTTGGTGGTCGCTGGGCTGCCTGGACCCCGGCTCCCCCGGCGGGCAGCTCCTCCTGCCTTTCTGTCCCCACAGAACCCTTGGTGGTCCCTCTCGGTGGCAGTGCCATATAATTCCCCCAAATGAATGCCGTGCGGGCAAAGTTTTCTCAGACTCCACATCCATTACGGGATGATTTTTCTCCATCAGAGCCCTCCGTAAGTCAAACAAAGCCCGCACGCAGCTCAGGGCCCTGGTGTACTGAGTGCATCGCCGTTTATTTTTCTGGTGAAAAAAATAAACTATTACTTTGACTAATAACTGCAGTGGAATGTGGCCTGGGATCGCCGTTCCACACACAGTGCCAAAAGAGAGGGACACCACGGTCCTCGTCACCTACGGTCCCTGGATCTGAGGTCGCGCTAGCAGGGTTTCAGGCCTGGTCTGTGTCATGAGTGAAAGGGGTCTAAATACTCAAAGTGGGAGAAAGCATTTTGATTCCTTTGGGTCTAGAAACACACAAACAACGGCAAAGGTTTGTTATTAAAATACTTCACTCTTAAAAAATTGTTGATATTTGTGTGTAACCTTTAGATAGCATTTAATATTTTAAACTGGTAAAAAAAATGCACACAGATCATATAGCATAGAGGTGAACAGTGCACTGACATGAGAAGGGTGCCTACAAAATGGAGCTTCTCTAAAGGATGCTTTTCCGATGAAGACGAAGGAAACTTAACTAGCCCCTCCAATGAAGGTTTTCTTTCTTGCCCAAAATATTCGGGCAGCGTATATTCCTCTTCTGAAAAGCTTCGCTGGCCATGTTTTCTACGTATTTTTCACTTTCATTTTTGCTTCCTGAAAGCGGGATATAACGTGAGGAAGCTTAGAGGTGTGTCCTGGGTTTTGAGTTGGGCTTCTCTCTGTAAAGCAAGATGTTGAACTGGCTTCTCTGTGTGTTCCTCTCCAGCCGCATAACACTGGTTTTCTCTAATTCTCGTTATTTACCCACAAGCATCACATTTTGCAAGTTTGCAGTGTATGCATTGAACAATCAGCCCCTTTTTGTATTTTGAAATCTATATACCTTGCTACATCCACCTTCCATTTAATATCTTCCTTTAAAGGTTTTATGAATTATAAAAATCTAGCCATTAACACACTTAGTGTTGTTCAAAATAATTTCATAATCCTTCAATGTAATTCTTTTTTGTTTATGTTTCTATGTGTCTTTATGGAGTCTTTGCGTGAAGTTTTTGTAGCAGTACTGATTTGTAAAGTGACTTGTGTTATTTGAATGAATTACATGAGCTATCAGGGTGGGACTCATAGAATGTTCTCCAAAGCATCTCTTGCTCCCATACAGACCCTAGAATGAAAGGGTCCCCACTCAGACCAGCCTGGAAAACACTGGTTACTTGTCCTGGTCACTCCTGACCTTTTCTCTCCCCTTTCAATTGTTTTCCTTTCTGAAAATGAACAAAGCAGGGGTTTATTATACATCATTACATCATAATCATTCCTTTTATTTCTGATGTTTCAGTAATTCTCCCCAGCCCTCCATATTTGTTGGTGCAGCAAACACTTAATATTACTTGCCCCATTACACACACTTGCACAAGTGTGTTCAGGGAATCCTTAGAACCAGGCGGTGGTGCCTGCGTGCTGTGTGAACTCGCTGCAGGGGGAGGGAGCAGGTGGCTGGCCCATGGTCAGGGCAGGTGGCCGTGGGTACCCAACCACATGTGCTGTCTGCTCCAGGACCTGTGATCCCGGAGGTTGTCAGGCCAGGAGCGCACAACCTGGGTCCCAGCATCCCGGGATGGGTCCCAGCACCCACCAATACAGGTTCTTTGTAGTCTTTCTGCCTTGGTGTGTTTGGGTTGGGGGAGAATTAATCACCAGATACATTTTGCGTCCCTGGGCTCCTGAGACTCCATGAGTGGTTTCTGTTTTCCTTGACCAGGGTCAAGGCCATCATCTTTCCTGGCTACTGTTCATTGTTTCTCTTGTTCCTGCCGAGGGCCACATTCAGCAACAGGGGAGTGAGGGGATGATTTCTGCCCTGTGTTTTGTTCCCCTTGTGAGGACGGCAGAGTGATGCTGGTGCATAGGCTCCCCAAGTTCCCTGGAAACATGGCAGTAAGCAGCCAATCCCCTAAAATACAACCTGTGAGAAGAAACGCAGGTGGGAAAATTCATTTCCAGTAGCTTGTAACCATGGCAGAGATAATCACCTGCAAAATAAATAGGATTCGATTGCACTGTCATCCAAGAGTGTGCCCAAGTCCTATGTCTGCATCTGTAGAAACAGGCAGAATTAGGACCACCATGTTCTTGGGACATGCACATAACTTCACTCTTAGAATTCACAGACACCAACATTCTAAAAACATCACAACCCTCTCACCTGCCTCTGAAAGGGACAGACACTTAGCAAACAAAATATGTATTTTTCCATGGGCGTATATACAGACGGAAGTGTTGGGGTGCCTTATTCGGCTGCTGTGCTTGGAGCCTTGACCATCTATGTGGTGAAAGCAGAGCAGAGCACTGTCTGTATAAGTTGGAACCTGCAGCCTAGGTTCTAGGATGAAAGACAAGAGAGTTGTGCTGAGGGGCTTCCCTGGTGG